>NW_007735230.1:75181-80879 GCF_000696425.1 Galeopterus variegatus | reverse complement strand
AGATCACATGGTGACAGGAAGCGAGAGAGAGAGAGAGAGAGAGAGAGAGAGAGAGAGAGAGGAGAGAGAAAGTGCCAGGGTCTTTTTAAGCAACAGGCTCTCACGGAAACTAATAGAGCGAAAACTCACTCATTAATCCCTCTGCCCCCAGGGAGAGCATTAATCCATTCATGAAGGATCCACCCACATGACTCAATCAGTTTCCAACACTGCCACATTGGAAATCAAATTTCCACATGAGTTTTGGAGGGGACAACACATCGAAACTACATCAAGGTCTTTTACTTACTTCGTTAAATTTACTGCTATGTATTTCATTTTTGTAGTAGCTACTGTGAATGGAACTACGTTCTTCATTTCTTTTTTTTTATTGAAAGTTAATTGATTGTGTGTATTTGCGGGGTATATAATTAAATATCAATACATGTATACAATATGTGGTGATCAAATCGGGATAATTAGTATACTTAAGTTTACTAAACATAATCAGTCTTTGTGACCCTTAACTAATTTCTTGCTAATCCCCCTCCCCCACCCCTTTTCCCACTCCTAATAACCACAGTTCTGTTCTATTTTTTGGGAGGGGGGGGAATTCAATGTATTATTGTGATTCTCTCTTTCTTTCTTTTTCTTTTCTTTCATTCTTTCTTTTCTTTTCCTTCTTTAGCTCCCACTTATGACTGAGGACATATGGNATTTTTTGTAGTTTCTATTGTAGAGGTCTGTTTTAGTACATTTTGTGTTGCTATGACAGTATTACCTGAGACTGGGTAATTTATAAAGGAAAGAGGTTTATTTGGCTTACAATTCTGGGACAGTTGCATCTGGCATGGGCCTCAGAACTCTTCTACTCATGGTGGAAAGTGGCAGGCAGCTGGCAGGTACAAGCAGATCACATGGTGACAGGAAGCAAGAGAGAGAGAGAGAGAGAGAAAGTGCCAGGGTCTTTTTAAGCAACAGGCTCTCACGGAAACTAATAGAGCAAGAACTCACTCATTAATCCCTCTGCCCCCAGGGAGAGCATTAATCCATTCATGAAGGATCCACCCGCATGACTCAATCAGTTTCCAACACTGCCACATTGGAAATCAAATTTCCACATGAGTTTTGGAGGGGACAACACATCCAAACTACATCAAGGTCTTTTACTTACTTGGTTAAATTTATTGCTATGTATTTCATTTTTGTAGTAGCTACTGTGAATGGAACTACTTTCTTCATTTCTTTTTTTTATTGAAAGTTAATTGATTGTGTGTATTTGTGGGGTATATAATTAAATATCAATACATGTATACAATATGTGGTGATCAAATTGGGATAATTAGTATACTTATGTTTACTAAACATAATCAGTCTTTGTGACCCTTAACAATTTCTTGCTAATCCCCCTCCCCCACCCCTTTTCCCACTCCTAATAACCACAGTTCTGTTCTATTTTTTTGGGGGGGGGGAATTCAATGTATTATTGTGTTTCTCTCTTTCTTTCTTTTTCTTTTCTTTCGTTCTTTCATTCTTTCTTTTCTTTTCCTTCTTTAGCTCCCACTTATGACTGAGGACATATGGTATGTCTCTTTCTGTGCCTGGCTTATTTCATTTAACATAATTTTCTCTAAGTTAATCCATGTTACTGAGCATGGCAGAATTTCACTTTTTTATTGGCACAGTAGTATTTCATTGAGTATATACCACATTTTCCTTATCCAGTCATCTGTTGGTGGACATTTAGGTTGATTCCAACTCTTGGCTATTGTAAAAAGAGTGTCAATAAACATGGGAGTGCAAGTATCCCTTCAACAGGATGATTTCCATTTCTTTGGGTATATACACAGCAGTGGAATTGCTGGATCATATGGCAAGTCTATCTGTAGTTGTTTGAGGAACATCCATACTGTTTTCCATAATGGCTGCACTAATTTACAATCCCACCAACAGTGTAGGAAGGTTCGCCTTTTTCCACATCCTCACCAGTATTTGTTATTTTCTGTCTTTTTGATGATAGCCAGTCTGAGGTGAGATGATATCTCAATGTTTTTTTGATTTGCATTTCCCTGATGCTGAGTGATGTTGAGAATTTTTTAATGTGTCTGTTGGCCATTTGTATATCTTCATATAAGAAATTTCTATTCATCTCCTTTGCCCATTTTTTAATTGGGTTACTTGGTGGTGGTGGTGGGTTTTTTTTGTTGTTGTTTTTTTTTACTGTTAAGCTGTTTGAGTTCCTTGTACATTCTGGATATTAATCTCATGCTGGATGCATAGCTTGCAAATATTTTCTCCCATTCTGTCGGTTGTCTTTTCACTCTATTAATTCTTTATTTTGCTGTGCAGAAGCTGATTAGTTTGATATAATCCCATTCGTTTATTTTTTCTTTAGCTGCCTGTGCTTTGGGGGTTTTATTCATAAATTCTTTTCTCAGTCCTACTTCCTGAAGTGTTTCCTCTATGTTTTCTTTCAGGAGTTTTGTAGTTTCAGGTCTTATAATTAGGTCTTTAATACATTTTGAGTTGATTTTGGTATATGGAGAGAGGTACAGTCTAGTTTCATTCTTCTACATGTGGATGTCCAATTTTCCCAGCACCGTTTATTGAAGAGGTAGTCTTTTCCCCAATATAAGTTCATGTTGCCTTTGTCAAATATCAGTTGGATCTAGGTTTGTAGGTTGATTTCTGGGTTCTCTATTCTCTTCCATTGGTTTGAGTGTCTGTTTTTATGCAAGTACTGCACTGTTTTGGTTACTATAACTTTGTAGTGTAGTTTGAAGTCAGGTAGTGTTATGCCTCTGGTTTTATTTATTTATTTATTTTTGCACAGGATTTCTTTGGCTATTNCAAGTACTGCACTGTTTTGGTTACTATAACTTTGTAGTGTAGTTTGAAGTCAGGTAGTGTTATGCCTCTGGTTTTATTTATTTATTTATTTTTGCACAGGATTTCTTTGGCTATTTGGGGTCTTTTGTTGTTCCATATGAATTTCAGGATTGTTGTTCCTGTTTCACTGAAGAATGTCATTAGTATTTGATGAGTATTGCATTGAATCTCTAGATCCCTTTGGGTAGTATGGACTTTTTCACATCTTTTTGTGTTCTCTTCCACTTCCTTCAACAGTGATTTGTAGTTCTCACTGTAGAGGTCTTTCATCTCCTTGGTTAAATTAATTCTTGGTATATCATTTTTTTGGTGACTATTGTAAATGGGCTACCTTTTTTATTTTTTTTCCCTGCTAGTTGAGTTGTTTGAGTATAAAAATGCTACTGATTTTTGCATGTAGATTGGTATGTCCTGCAACTTTACTGGAATTGTTTATCAGTTCTAAGAGTTTTTTTGGTAGAGTCTTTAGGTATTTTCTATTTATGGGATCATGTCACCTGCAGACAGGGCCAGGTTGACTTTGTCTTTTCCAATCTGCATAACCTTTATTTCTTTCTCTTGCCTGATTTCTCTGGCTAATATTCTAGTACTATGTTAAATAAGAGTTGTGGGACTGGGAATCCTTGTTTTGTCCCTGTTTTTAAGGGAAAAGCTTTCAGCTTTTCTCCATTCAGGCTGCTATTGGCAGTGGGTTTGTGCATATGGCTTTTATTGTGTTGAGATACTTTCCCTTTATACCTAATTTGCTGAGAATCTGTATCATGAAGGAATGTTGAATTTTGTCAAATGCTTTTTCTGCATCTATTGAGATAATCATATAGTTTTGTCCTTGATTATGTTGATGTGGTGTATGACATTTATTGACTTGCATATGTTGAACCATCCTTGCATCTCTAGGATGAATCCCACTTGATTGGAAGAGTTTGAGAAGAATTGATATTAGTTCTTCTTTAAATGTTAGATAAAATTTATCACTGAAGCCATCTGGTCTCAGACCATTCTTTGTTTGGAGACTTTTTATTATTGCTTCAATCTCATTATCCCTTTTGGTCTGTTTAGGTTTTCTAGTTTTCGTGACTAAACTTTGGTAAGTTGTAGGTGTCCAGGTATTTATCATTTCTTCTAGGTTTTCCAGTTTGTTTTCATGTAGTTGTTCATAGTAGTCTCTTATGATCCATTGTATTTCCATTGACATGTTGTAAGGTATCAGTTGTAATGTCTTTTTTTTTTTCATTTCCAGTTTCATTTATTTGTGTCTTCTCTCTATTTTTCTTCATTAGTCTAGCTGAAGGTTTATTAGTTTTTTTTATCATTTTGAAAAACCAATTCTTTGATTCTTCAGTGCTTTGTATTACTTTTAAAATCTCTGATTCTTTTATTTCTGCTCTGATCTTTGTTATCCTCTTCTTCTTGTGATTTGGGGTTTGGTTTGTTCTTGTTTTCTCCATCTCCTTGAGATGTAATGTTAGGTTGTTTATTTGGAGTCTTTCTTCTTTCTTGATGTGGGCATTTATTGCTATAAACATCTTTCTTAGAACTGCTTTTGTTGTATCACACAGGCTCTGGTATGTTGTGTTTTCATTTTCATTTGTCTCCAGGAATTTTAAAATTTCCTTTTTTGATTTCTTCTTTGATCCATTCATTGTTTAGGAACATGTTTCTGATGTCCCTTTTGCTGCTGATTTCTAGTTTTATTCCATTGTGATCAGACAAGGTAGCTGATATGACTTCAATTTTTTTGAATTTGTTGAGACTTGTTTTGTGACCCAACATATGGTCTGTTCTGGGGAATGTTCCATGCACTGTTGAGAAGAATGTGTATTCTGCAGCTGTTGGATGAAATGTTCTATATATGTCCCATAGGTCCAATCAGCCTAGAGTAGCAATTAATTCTGATGTTTCCTGGTTAATTTTTTGTCTGGATGATTTGTTATTTGTTGAAAGTAGGGTATTAAAATCCCCAGCTATTCTTGTGTTGTCTCTTTCTCCTGTTATTTCTAATAGTAATTGATTTATATAGCGGGGTACTCTGGAGTTGGTTTGTATATATTTAGAATTGTTATATCCTCTTGTTGAATTGATACCTTTATCACTATATAATGACCTTCCTTATCTTTTTTTTTCTCTCATTAGGTTGAAGTCTATTTTATCTGATATAAGTATAGCTACTTCTGCTCTTTTTTTGGTTTTCATTTGCATGAAATATTTTGTTCCATACCTTCACTTTCAGACTGTTTATGTCTTTATTGGTAAAGTGATTTTCTTGTAGGCAGCATATTGTTGGTACTTGTTTTGTAATCCATTCAGCCACTCCATGTCTTTTAACTAGGGTATTTAACACATTTACATTTAGAGTTATTATTGATATATATACTTGTTACTGCCATTTTGTATCTATTTTTTATGGTTGTTTTGTTGATCCTTTTTTCCAATATCACTTTCTTCATTTGTGATTGAGTCTTTTTTTCTAGCCATGTATTTTGATTTCTTGCTATTTGTTTTTAGTATGTCTCATATGTTTTGTGTTATGGTTACCATGAGGCTTACAAAAAGCTTATCATAGTTATAACCATTCATTTTAGATTAATAACAACTTAATTTTGATATCTAAGAAAAAAGAAAAAACCCAAAGCCTAGTCTACACTTTGGTGTCATTCCCCTCCCTACCCCAGCCCAGCCTCCGCATGTTTTGACAATTTGTTGTTTCAAGTTACATCCTTTAATATTGTCTAACTCTTTTGTGGTTGTCATATATGTTAATGTCTCATCAGATTTGTCCTTTAGTCTTCATACTAGGATGTAAGTGGCTTATTCACCACCCATACAACAT
>NW_007735230.1:74039-74952 GCF_000696425.1 Galeopterus variegatus | reverse complement strand
TATAACCATTCATTTTAGATTAATAACAACTTAATTTTGATATCTAAGAAAAAAGAAAAAATCCAAAGCCTAGTCTACACTTTGGTGTCATTCCCCTCCCTACCCCAGCCCAGCCTCCGCATGTTTTGACAATTTGTTGTTTGAAGTTACATCCTTTAATATTGTCTAACTCTTTTGTGGTTGTCATATATGTTAATGTCTCATTAGATTTGTCCTTTAGTCTTCATACTAGGATGTAAGTGGCTTATTCACCACCCATACAACATTGGAGAATTCTGAGTTTGTCTGTGAATTTACTCTACTAATGAATTATGCACTTTCAAATGTTTTCTTGCTGCTCCTTACCATTGTCTTCTTTCAGACTGAAGACTCCCTTTAGCATTTCTTATAAGGCAGGTCTGGTGTTGTTGAATTCTCTTTGCTGTTGTTTGTCTGGAAAAGATTTTATTTCTCCTTCATATTTGAAGTTTAGTTGTGCTGGATAGAGAATTCTTGGCTGACAATCCTTTTC
Organism: Galeopterus variegatus; assembly: GCF_000696425.1. Taxonomy (NCBI): domain Eukaryota; kingdom Metazoa; phylum Chordata; class Mammalia; order Dermoptera; family Cynocephalidae; genus Galeopterus; species Galeopterus variegatus. The sequence goes on along the minus strand of NW_007735230.1, from coordinate 74,441 downwards.
CTTCAGCACCCTGAGTATCTCATCCCATTCTCTTTTAGTCTATCAGGTTTCTACTGAGAAATCCACTGACAGATAAATTGGGGTTCTTGTCAAATATGACATGTTTCTTTTCTTTTGCTGCTTTCAATATTCTTTCTTTGTCTTTGGTTTTTGATAATTCGATTTTGATGTTCCTTGGGGTGTTCTTCCTTGGATTGAATTTGATTTGCAACTTCTGAGCTTCCTATTCCTGGTTCTGTCATCTTTCTCCATACTTGGGAAATTTTCAGACATTATTTCCTTGAACATGTTTTCTGTATCTCTTTCTTTTTCCTCTCCATCAGGTATGTCAATTTTGTGTAGGTTATTACTCTTGAGGGAGTCCCATATTTGCTGTATTTCTGTTTCATTTTTTTTTTTTTT
>NW_007735230.1:56323-72882 GCF_000696425.1 Galeopterus variegatus | reverse complement strand
TTTGTCCCTGGTCTGTGGTTTGGGTTAATTCTAAAATTGGGTGTGGGAGAATTTTCTATGGGGACCAGCACTTGAGCTCTGAGGTTGTGCCAAATTGCTACTTCGGTGCTGATTCTCTTGGGAAGATTTTTTGTGCAATCCAGTTTTTAATTTTGGCCTTTAAATCACTTCTATGTCTTGTGCGTTCAGATACAACTGGGATGTATGGAAATTCTGGCTCAGGACTGAGTCTTCCCAGCAAACTGTGCACCCCTGCATTTCTACTGACATGACCAATCTCCACCGTGTGTACCTGTGGTGATCAGAAGGCAGATCAGCTGCCCACTTGGGGCCCCAATGTTTTTCTGTCAGGCCGCCTCCCTCCTGCACTCTAAATGCTTCCTGTTGCATGGGCCATACATGGGTCCCTAGATTGATTACTCACCAGCCTCTGGGTGGTTACTGCAGTTAGTAATAGCCCTCGATCCTATGTAGGTATCTGACACAGGAACCCTGTCAATGGTCTTACTGGCCTGTGTGCTAGTATGGTGCATTCTGAGGCCCTCTTTTCCCCTGCAGACTCCAAACAACTTCGTGCAAAGGGCTCAGCTGCAGCTTTTTCTGGTTCCTGCTCTACGTGTGCTACAGCTTCTTTCTGCCTTTCACCAGGGCCAGCTCCGATGTGGCTGGGGCTTGAAATGGTCAAAATGGTTTCTTCTTCCTCTTACTTCAGCTTCTCCCACCTTCACAAACTTCAAAGCTCTCTCCTCTTCTTTCCCTAAGCTCCAGTGATCCCAGGTTGGCAGTCTTTACTTTTTAATAATTGCAAATTGGTCAAATGTGGCAGAGAGTGATGCTAAGGACTGTATTCTGCCATCTTGATGACATCCTTCATTTTGGTCTTTTAAAGAGGATCATGCCTGTATCTACTCAGTGCACACTCGCCCAGTGACCCCTGGCAAAGAGGGTGCTCATCCTCTGATGAAAATGTTCTCACATTATACCACCCTCATTGCTTAATGCAGCCTGTCCTAAATTGAGTCTGTAGCAGATCAGTGGTGTGCTGGAAAATGTTTAACAACTGGCTTTGTGGAGAGGAGATCTTGATTTGTAGCATTTGTCAATTTCTGTGTTGTAAATACACCCACCATGACCTATTTTATGTTACTTGTATGAATCCACTGAACCCAGAGTTAAAATCAGATGTACACAATTGGCTCTCAGGAGTGCTCCAGGACACCTCTAAGCATAGTTAACCACCTCCCAGGTCCTCCCTGAAACATATTCTTCCTTGGCTTCTGAGATTGTACACCAGGATTTCTCTTATGACTATAGACTGAGTGGCTGCTTTTCTTCTCTATAAATCCCCAGAGGGGTTAATACATATTTGTTAAACCTCCCAACAACCTGACTCTCTGATACTGTTGTTGAAAATCACCATCCTAGGCACACAATCCTATCCTCAGCCATCTCTTTTTATTCTTTTTCCTCTTTAACTCCATTCTACCTCTTCCAATTCTGTTGTAGCCTTTTTATCCACCAGTCCCACAAATACTTCCCATGATCTCCTGTTTTATTGTGAACCGTCCTTCTTTTGTTTCTTCACTATTTTATTTCCTATTTATTTTACTTTATTTGTTTATTATTTGTTCCTTAACTTCATTTGTTTCTCCACAATTACCCAAATCTAGAAGTTGTCTGTGTCCCCTGGTCCAAATATGTGTCTGAAGACCATGCCACCCTTGTCCAAGAAAATAAATGGCATTCTTCCTCTTCATCTCATCCAGTGAGGAGAAGGAATCAGTATATTCCTCTATTATTTCTCTCCATCCCTGTTGCTTTTATCTGTAATTTCCAGGAAGGGCACCAAACTTCTCTGATGTGTTAAACACCAGTTCCACAAGTGGAACCTCTTTCCTTGTCATTATGCTAATGAGTTTCAACAACCACTTATTTTTATAAACAAACTTCTGGCTTCTCACCCTCATGTATCATTTATTCTAGCCAAAAGGAACTATCTGTTTTATCCAATACCCATTTTATTCTCACTCATCTCAGTAGTTGTGGTGGCTATTATCCATTTGATCCCTACCTCAGTTCATTTTCTACCTCAAACTGTGCTCCATGGAGTTATCCCTAGTGACAGTTCCACCTTGGCCTCCCAGCTCCCTTGTTTCTCACTCGGATCAGCTGATGAGAGCCAAAGCAGGAGATTGAAGAGTGGAAGGAAAATGCTTGGGGGCTTTTCCTCCCCCTTCCTTCCTGCATCAGCATCCTGGCTCTTGCATGGCTGTATCCCTGTAAGACTGCAAGGACTCTGTCAGGTGGTCCCTTTTCCATGGCTCTAGTCTTACTGGCTCCTAGAACACTTTTTTTGATGTGTGACCTCTTTCTCTTGCCTGTCCCTGGGCCTCTTGGTGTTTACCGTCCATGTCCTTGACTTGCAAAGGCAAGCACCTCTGTAAATAGTCCTTTCACTAAAGCCTTTCCAAAGCCTCATCAGATTGTGCCTTAGGTTTCCTGCAAGAATCCTTGCTACTATAGGACCATGGCTAATGTCAGTCATTCCATTTGGAATTGCCCCTAAAGCATTCTCTCCATATGAAAATTGTGCCTATCATTAAGGTCCACACCAAATGCTACTTACTGTATAAAATAATATTCCTGTATATCTCCCAATTGAAAGTAATATCTCCCCTCTAGGAATTCTCAAACCATTTATCTACAACTGTCAATGGATATACACAATTCACCAAAATAAAAAACAACACATCATATCTCTGTCAGATATGATGGTAAGATTTGTTTGCTTCCTAAAATACCAGTTCAATGTCTTTCAATAAGTACTCCACAAGTTTTTGTTGAATAAATGAACAAGTTATTATAGAATTAGTGTTATCATCTTTCATTTTTCTACCACTTATATTTTGCCTAGCTCATTTTGCCTAGCTTTAAGAGCTGACTTGGTGTTGAATTTTCTCTTTCTTTCTTCTCTCTATCTCACAAGTTACATACCATGTCTTAGTTAGCTCAGGCTGCTATAACAAAATACCATAAACTGGTGGCTTAAACAGCAGATGTTTATTTTTCACAGGTCCAGAGGATGGGAAGTCTCATGATCTGGGTGCCATCCTATTCAGTTTCTGGTGAGGGCCCTGTTCATGGCTTGAAGGTAGCCATATTATTTCTGAAGGGGGGGGGACAGAGAGAGAGAGAGAAGAGAGGGAGGGAAGGAGGGAGGAAGGAGGGAGAGAGAGAGAGAGGGAGTGGGAGAGGGAGAGGGAGACAGAGAGGGAGACGGAGAGGGAGAAGAGAGAACCAGAGCATGTGCAAACAAATGAGTACTCTCTCTGGTCTCTCCTTATAAGAGCACTAATCCCATCATGAGAATCCCACTCCCATAACCTCATCTAAACTTAATTACCTGACAAAGTCCCCATTTCCAAATACCATCACATTGGGACTTAAGACTTCAACATATGAATTTTGGGGGGACAAAATTCAGTCCTTAGTGCACTTCTGTAGTTCAACAACCATTTTGATAGTTGTCTTAAATTTCTTACATTTTTCTTTTGTAATGTCAAACTTGCACTCTCTCTGCTAAGTTTTTATCACTATATGAAGGCATCAGTACATTACCTTCCAATATCCCATGTTGATATAATGATCCCGCTCTTCAAAATAATTCCTTAGCTTGATTTTCACACTTCTTCTGAAAGTCATCTGGATTCTCTTGATAACCTCAAATCACAAACTCAGAATCATCTTGGAATGCATTTTTTCCTACTTCTTGCTCTTACCCCTACAAATTCCCTTGCATATAAGTTTATTTTCCTGTAAATGCTCCAATCATCATAATTTATTCCCCCACTTATTTTTGCCAAATTTATTACTACATACTAAAGACTCTCTATATTTCCCATGTTTTCCTCATTTCAATATATAAACCTCTGCTATTTGAGAGTTAGAATAAATATCAGAAGCTAAGTTCACCATGCTTATTTTACAGAGAACTCATTAGAACCAAATGACTCAATCTCACACATCTGGGTAGTGCAGCAATGTTGGACCTAAGTCTTATGACAGTGTGGCATTTTCTCCATAGTCCCAAGACTCAGCCTCTATTCTGCTGCCAGATTAATGTTCACCTTTACTGACCTATTCATATCATGCTCTCGCTTATTAACTATTCTTGGTTTTCTCTTGCCCATTACCTTATATAGGTAAGTCTCTCTGGCATGCAGTTACCTACATTGCATCTCCACACTCCACTTTCAGCCTTCTTTTCCCACTGCCCCCATGTGTGTAAAATTATATACTTAGTATACAGCTTGTTTTTTTTTCCATCTTCATTCCATGCTTTTCTCCCATCAGGTCTAATGCTTATCCCTTTACTTTAAATGTACCCACCCCTTCCTTGACTCTCTTTGAAATACATTATCAATGCTATGTCCCCCATTATTCCTTTTGATATACCCTGAACGGGATGCACTATCTCCCTTTACTTCATATTTATATTTTGTCTGTCATTTGTTGTTGAAAGTACTTAATGCTACCTGTAAAATGGTCTAAGAATGTTTACCTCTATTCATGTTCTTGTTTCTACTTATTCACCTTGATGTCTCTCATACCATCAGGCCCAGTACTTTGTACAAAGTGGATATTCAGCCACTGCTGATGAATTTTAATGTTTGGTAGTCCAAGCCATCGAACTTAAGTGTTTCACACACCTGCTTACTTATTTTAATATATTAGTGTTTTTGCTCTAATCTCTTACTATGCAGATCTCACAAATACAGTTGAAAATAACTCTGAGTCTGAGGGATGGTGGTACCATGAAATTATGGTACAGAATCTCCCTTCTCCAATAAACAAAAGCAGAACAAAACAATCCTGCCAAATTTTTCCCAGCAGCACAAAGAAAGAATGATCATAAACTTCAAAAAGTAATACCCAGTAAAAAAACAGAAGATTCTGATGTAATTACCAGGTTGACAGGATTCCCAACCCTGCTCCCACATCCAGAAGCAGCTCTGAGGATAAAAGAAGCTACACAAATCCTGAGAATGCTTCTGAATTCTCTCTAATTTTGAAAAGGAGTGGGCTGAAGGGATGAGTAGATATTCCTGGGAAAATCAAGATAAAACACTGAATGGATGCTTGACAAACCACATCTGGACCTTGGCAGAGCAGAAAGGGCCCCTGATTCTCTTGCTCCAGCATATTATGCTAACTTGGGGGATGGAGTCAAAGCCCAGAAGAGTTGAATTCATGCCAGGCTGGGTGTAATGGTATTCAGTAAAGGACATCTGGTGGGATTTCAGCAATAACAGTGAACCCAGGACCCCGGCAAAGACTCCAACCATCTCCAGCTGTGCTTCTCTCCCCCAACTCTACATCCTGCTCTCTGTGCTCTCTAGTTCACAGAGGAAGACGAATGATCTTAGAAAAGGTAGAAATGACATTAAGGAGAAACCACTTACACTATTTCAAAGTAAAAATAATATCTGAACTAAGAGGAAGAAGAAAAGAAATGATTTGGAAGCTAAAAAATATATTTCAGCTCATAAAATCAAAATATATAAGTAGACAAAGACATTGATTTTAAAAGACAATACAGATCATGCAATCTGGAAAAAAATATACAATCGAAAGGCAGATTTCCTGCCAGTGCTTTGCATTCATTGAATAATACAATAAAGACATGGATTAAATAAAATGAGGAAAACACAATGATATAATAAAAGATCAGAATGAGAAGAAAGGAAATATTGTAAATAAAAAATTTTAAAAAGCAACAAAACAAATAATACAGATAAACTAGAAACTGTGAGAAACAGAAATCATCATGGAGATAAGGCCTTATTTAGTCTATACATAAAAATAAAGAGACAACAAGTTTAAAATAATGAGAAAGACAATAGATGTAGAAACTATAGTCCATCCACCATATGATTATTGATACTTCTAAAGTAAAGACTCCAACAAATAGGACATAAAATAGTCAGAAATATAATATATGAAAATTTACCTAAAGTAAATAAATGGCTGAATCATTCAGTTGACAGGGCACATCATATGCTAAGAAATGTTGACTCAAAGCTATTGATATAAAAAACACATTTAGTTACTAAATTTCAAAGATTAATAAAGCACCATTTAAGTCTCAAGGAAGAAGCAGCAAATAAAGTCAGAAATCTGACTGGTCTCAGAATGGATAATCACTTTCAGAAACAGTGTAAGAAAATCTCCATTGTATCAAGTCAAACTCTTCAGATATAAAGAAAACAGAAAGGCACTTCCATAAATGAACAAAAAGGTTCAATGAAACTTGGCAACAATGAAACTTTTTTGAAAAACCTACTTGAAGATTAAATGCAACCAATGCAGAAGTGAACCAATAAAGAATACAAAGAATCATTAGAAACTATTACAAACAAGTATATGCCAAAAAAAATTGAAAAACTGGAGAAAATGGATAAATTTTTGGACACATAAATGCTACCAAGACTGAACAAAGAAGAAATAGAAAACCTGAACAGATCAATAACAAGCAAAAGAGATTGAAGTGGTAATCAATAATCTCCTAACAGGACCAGATGGCTTTACTGATGAATTCTACCAAACTTTTAAAGAGGAATTAATACCAATTCTTTTAAAACTATTCCAAAAAATTGAAACAGAGGCCATTCTCCCAAACTCATTCTATGAGGCCAGTATCACACTGACACCAAAAAAAGAAAACAATATCCTTGATGAACATAGACACAAAAAGTCCTCAACAAAATACTAGCAAACAGAATACAGCAACACATCAAAAAAATTATCCACCATGATCAAGTGGGATTCATCCTAGGGATGCAAGGATGGGTCCAACATACATAAGTCAACAAATATCATACACCACATCATCAAAATCAAGGACAAAAAAAATGATTATCTCGATAAATGTAGAAAAAGCATTTGACAAAATTCAACATCCATTCATGATAAAGACTTTCAGGAAATTAGGTATAGAAGGAAAATATCTCAATACAATAAAAGCCATATATACAAACCTACTACCTATATCATCCTGAATGAAAAGCTTTCAGCTTTCCCTTTGAGAACAGGAACAAGACAGGTATGCCCACTCTCACCACTCCTATTTAACATAGTATTGGAAGTACTAGCTACAGCAATCAGGCAATAGAAATAAATAAAGGGCATCCAGATTAGAAAAGATGAAGTCAAATTGTCCCTGTTTGCAGATGACATGATCCTATATATAGAACAGCCTAAAATTTCTACAGAAACATCTCTTAGAGTTGATAAAAGGTTTTAGTAAAGTTGTAGGATACAAATTTAATATGCAAACATCAGTAGCATTTTAATATTCCAACAACAAACTAGCAGAAAAACATCAAAAAAGCTAGCTGATTTACCACAGTCACCAAAAAAATAAAATACCGAGGAATGAATTTAAGCAAGGACATGAAAGATCTCTACAACAAGAATTACAAATCATTGTTGAAGGAAATGGAAGAGAACACAAAAAAATGGAAAGACATTCCATGATATTGGATTGGAAGAATTAACATTGGAAAATGTCCATTCCACCCAAAGGGACCTATAGATTCAATGCAATCCTCATCAAAATACCAAACACTACCTGACTTCAGGCTATACCACAAAACTATAATAACCCAAACAGCATGGTACTGGCATAAAAACAGACAGTTGGACCAATGGAACAGAATAGAGAACCCAGAAATCAACCCACAAACCTAGATGTAACTGATCTTTGACAAAAGCATCAAGAACAGACATTGGGGGAAAGACTGCCTCTTCAATAAATGGTGCTGGGAAAACTGGACATCCATATATAGAGGAATGAAACTAGACCTGTACCTCTCACCATATACCAAATTCAACTCTAAATTGATAAAAGACTTAAATATAAGACCTGAAACTATAAAACTCCTGAAAGAAAACATAGAGGAAACACTTCAGGAAGTAGGACTGGGCAAAGACTTTATGAATATGACCTCCAAAGCATAAGCAATAAAAGGAAAAATAAACAAATGGGATTATATCAAACTACAAAGCTTCTTCACAACAAAAGAAACAATTTACAGAGCAAAAAGACAACCTACAGAGTGAGAGAAAATATTTTCCAACTATGCATCTCACAAAGGAATAATATCCAGAATATGCTAAGAACTCAAAGAACTTAACAGTAAAAGAAAATAAATAACCTGAGTAACAAGTGGGCAAAGGATCTGAATAGGCATTTCTCCAAAGGAAGATATACAAATGACCAACAGACACATGAAAAAATGCTCAGTATCACTCAGCATCAGGGATATGCCAATCAAAGCCACATTAAGATATCATCTAACCCTAGTTAGACTGTCTATTATCCAAAAGATGGAGAACAACAAATGCTGACAAGGATGTGGAGAAAGGGGAACCCTCCTACCCTGTTGGTGGGACTGTAAATTGGTGCAGCCATTATGGAAAATGGTATGGAGTTTCCTCAAACAACTACGATAGAACTACCGTAAGATCCAGCAATGCCACTGCTGGGTATATATCCAAATGAATAGAAATCATCATGTCAAAGGGATACTTGCACCCCCATGTTTATTGCAGCTCTGTTTACAATAGTCAAGAGTTGGAACCAACCTAAATGCCTATCGTCAGATGACTGGACAAAGAAAGTGTGGTATATATACACACAGTGGAATACTACTCTGCCATAAAAAAGCATGAAAATATTGCCATTTGTAGCAACATGGATGAACTTAGAGAAAATTGTGTTCAGTGAAATAAGGTGGGCACAGGAGAAATACTGTATATCCTCACTCTTAAGTTGGAGCTGAAAAATAAACATCAAAATTAAAAAGAAAAAAAGATACAACACTCACGATAATATACTTAATTTTCAAAAGGAGAACTATGGTGGGGGAGGGAGGAATTGGTAAAGACTACAAAAAGTGATGACATGTATATTGTTGAATACAATAATTATTCTGATTTGATCATCACATATTGCATGCAGATATTGATATTCAAGTTTGTAACCCACAGTATGTACAATCAACTACATTACAATAAAAAAAAAAAGAATACAGAAGTTGAGAAACCATGGTAATAGGATAGATGGTGAGACACTGAATTCATTTAAATATAATCCTAAGAAAAACAACTGAGGTAATTATTATTGCAGAATAGAACTATCCCAAATTAAATATTGTAAAAGCAACAAACTCAGAAGAAAGGAGGAATAGAAGTTACTAATTACCTCATCTTTCATAGGAGTTAAATAATGATGGCCACTAAAATTAAAATATGCAATTTAAATAAATCCATGATGACTACAATTTATTAGCAGTTTAAATACTTTTTCTTAAATCTAGAGGGATCTTTTAGTATCTATTGCCTCATGTTGAAAAAAATCCAAAGTTCTACAGTTCTTTCATTCACCTTAATTGCTTTTTCTTTTGTTAAAGTCATGTCAACCTATTAAAGGGTATTCTGCAAATAATCTGTTTCCAGGGTCATAAGAATCAATCTGATTAAATGATAAGGAGGGAGAACTTCCAGGGTTAAGAGGAATTTTATCCAAATGTTGAGGGTTCTAGATAGTAATCATTTTATGCAACTCAATAGTCTTCGGAGATAGAAATACACATTTTTAATTTTCCTGGAACTGATAACACCAAGAACATTTTGAATATAAAATTTAAAATACTTTAAAATGAGAAAACAATACTTTCTGCTCACATATAGCTTGAGAGGGAGATCCAGAAAGACACAGCATTCATCTATGTACAAAATTCACAGAAGGATACAAACTGACTACTTTACCTTTATGATTAATAAGGAAAAGATTTTCAAAACACTGTTTTTTAAAAAGTGATATCATGAAAAAATTGAAAGAAAAACAAGGCAAAAGACAGACATTAGGCTACTCCTGAGAAATAAGAGTTTATTGGGATAAAAATCAGAATTATTCTAAATAAAGGCAAAAAGAAATGAATTCATATAAATTAGAAATGAAGTATCACTGTTAATAAAAAGAATACAGACAAAAACCTCCAGTGCACAGAGCAATGATTCCCTCCCTATCCCATATTTTAAGTAAACCACAAGAAACTAAGGGAAAACATAGATAGCAACACTTGTAGCTGAAAGAACTCTTGAAGGGATAAATTTTTCTCTATCTCAGTGTTATATTTTCCCCACGATACTCCTCTTGGTATTCAGCAACTCTTTTGAATGAAAATACGTGCAAACCCTGACCTAGCCTTTCACTGAGTTACATCTGTTTCTCTCCACAGTTCTTTTCGGATATTATTGAACATACTCATAGGTTTCCTTCCTCACCTTTTATCCACAGCTGAAATACACCCACCACAAAGCCCCTGGAAATCCACACCCAACGCGCATCAGCACAGATCTGCAAAAAACATTTCTTGCTGAGTGGGTGATGATGTAACGTCCTATTACAACTTCTCCAAAGAATATCAAAGAATAATAACTACATAGTATTAGTAGCCTAGTTAGGAACAGTAGAAGGAGCAGCAAACATCCTCTGCACTCCCCTATTCCCACCTCATTCCTCTTACATGTTTATGCTGTTTGAACTATAATCCCATTTGTAAATTAGCCTTGAATAGGAGATTATAGTTCTTCTTTCCCCTTTTTTTTCCAGTGGGACTAAAACCAGCAGGGAATCTTCATTAAAATTCACCATAAAGCCCATTTGTTTGCTATTTCCCTTCCCCCAAGTGTCATATCCATCCTACCCTGCTGTGAACTGCACAGAGCAGAGGAATGGTCCGTGGAAATCTCACTGTCACGTTGAGGTGCAAAATCCAGGGACACGTTCTAAGCTGCTCCTGTCTGTCAAACAAAGATGACAAATATATACTGTCTCTGAACATACCTCCAGGTAGTTTCATATTCACAGCTTCATTTTATTCTGTATTTTAGGAAATAAGATTTCTTTCCTCACAAACAGGTGCAAGTACTGCTTACATTCAGAGCACTTCGCAAAGGCAGAAACTAAGGGAGGACCGCATGATGTTGGTTCTTACTAGAGACTAATATCAGAGGACATTTTTTCTAGTTGTTATTGTTGTTGGTTATTGCATGCTTGCTCTCCGTCCCAACAAGACATAACTATGCCAGAGTCATACTTCATATTCATCTATAGGAACATCTGGCCCACGTCAAACATTTAATTTCCACACCATTAGAGTCAAACAATACATGTACATCAGTAGATAATGTAATGCATTATCACGCAAGGCAGAGAGTAGCAATTTATTAGCCTAATTTAAAATAGCCTTCAGCAAAAATAGTGCATCTTAATTCAGAGTTCTGAATAGAATGACATGTTTTCCAGTAAAATTCAGAGGTATATACTCAGACATTCTTTGCAAAAACTTTCCTGCATATATTATCTTCTGAATTATTCAAGGATGAAATATCAATTCTGTCTTTTATGTTCTAAACCAATTTCATCCATAATACAAAAAAGAGATAACAGCCTTGGGAGAAAAGGAAAAAAGGAATTCCTTGCAACATCAGGAGACCCGCACATCTTCATGTCTTAGAAATTGACACTTGAATGTGCAGGTTACTCAGAATTTCTTTGCACATAGTTAAAATCACAGAAAATTGCTTCCTTTGAATGTACCATAAATTTTGCTTCTATTTCTTCTCTTTAAGCCATTTCCATTACTATTTTGGGTTTATAGACAATGAATAAGTAGAGTCTGAGTTTGTCTTTGCAGAATAATATTATAACTTTTATAAGGATTTAAGTGATATAATCTTAGAAAATAGCTTAAACTATGTAGCCTGCACAATTCATTGTTATTATTGAAAACAGACATTCAAATATCATCTCAGGTTTTATTAATGAAAATTAAGCTCTGCCCTCTTGACACAAATATCTGATATAGAAAGATACACAGTGCTGACAGAATAATATTATAACTTTTATAAGGATTTAAGTGATATAATCTTAGAAAATAGCTTAAACTATGCAGCCTGCACAATTCATTGCTATTATTGAAAACAGACATTCAAATATCATCTCAGTTTTTATTAATGAAAATTAAGCTCTGCCCTCTTGACACAAATATCTGATATAGAAAGATACACAGTGCTGACAGAAAACTTTTCCATTCCCCTAAATGTTATAAATAGTAATAATAATAATACATATATTATAGCATATATATGTTGGTACAACTTCTGATTTCTGTGATGCTCACCAAAGCATAGCCATAAAGCACATGACATATGACAATTCAACTTAAAAAGAGATGGGGAAAATTTGTCATCTTGGGGTTCTCAGGAAGTACTTAAGCTGCTGTTGAACCTATTTGCAGCAATGATATTCAAGGTCCATAGCCCTGTGATAAATGCATATAGTTTTTATGAGATTACAGATGAATGGGGGAAGTAAGAAATGTACTTATTTAACAAGAGTACATAATACTATGTAGTGCTAAGTGCCATAAGAAAATTAGAAAAGAACACTTTGGGAGATGAAGGAGAAAGGAATTATTTCTGGCTGTGGACACTAGAAAAGCCTCACAAAAAGAGTTGGCTTTGTGCTGGAACTTGGAGGAAAGGCTGACATGTACTGAAAATGTTCAGTGACACAACCCAGAAGGCAAGATCCTGGCTTTTTAAGAGAGTCACCTAGACAGTAGATCACGGTGTACCAGAATTAATATAGGCCATCCTGCCCCCAAGTTCCCATATCCCACTACCAGAGTTTCTGCTGATAGTGCTAACCCTTAGCTCATATTCACTAATTAGGTTAGAAATATTTCCTCCTGTTCAGCTCTTGAGATCTTCTATCTGAAACCTACAATAAGATTAATATTCTGTTCCCTCTATTCTACTCTTTCATTGTGTTATATGACCAATTTGTCTTGATCTTGCCATGAATGACCCGTGCTGTGAGTAGAGTGAGAGCAAGTGCAGAAACCATCCAAGACAGTGACATTTCACCCTAATCCCTGATTGCCTGACCTAGCTCCAGGGAATCTCGACCTTTTACAATGTGAGCTCAGAAGACCTGTTGTTACCATTGATAGTCTTCAAATCTGTTTATGGCTCCCATTATGTCAATTTATAACAGAAGGGTTGAGTTTATCACATATCTAATTCATCAGCAACCTAAAATATCTATTCACATGTTCCTTACTGCATGCCCAATCCCTGGCACAGGGGCAGATATGCGAATGAGCTCCTCCAGTCTTACAAAGTTTTCTAAAGCTGAGTATACATGGTAACTTGGGGTTTCATCTTTCTGTTATATATTACAATAAATGTAACTTAATAAATAAATTAAAAATAAACATAAAAAATATGAAGTAGAAATCCACCTCCCCAATCTTTATTCCCTAGCCCCAGTTTCATTTCCCAGAGCTAATTACATTTAAATGTTTTTAATTTTAGCTCTTCTAGTGATTGTCACTATAATTATAAGTACTAGGCTTATATGATAAGTGCTGCCCAAAAGAAGTTGGTAGAGTTATGAGAATTTATATTAGGAGGTCAGGGATAGTTTCTCAGAAGAGGTTACCCTTGATAAGAGATCTGAAAGATGAGTAGATTTTAGCGAATTTGAAAAATTATAACAGGAGCATTCCAGGCAGATAAACAGCTTGTGCAAAGGCCCTGAGGTAAGGAAGTCATGGTGAGTTATGTGAAAGAAGCCAGTGAGACCCAAGTGGAGAAAGTCAAGAGAAGCAGAGAGGTAAGAAAGAAAAAACTCGATATAGGCTCGCCACATAGAGCTTTGCAGGCTTTATTGGGAAGTTTTGCTTTTATCTTGAGGGCCAGGGAAAGGCACTTAATGTTTTTAAGCAGAGGAAAATCATGATCAGAATAGAGTTTCTTTTTTTTTTCGTTAAATTTTTATTTTGTCAATATACAATGTATATGATTATTATGGCCCATCACCGACACCTCCCTCCCTCCTCCCTCTCTCCCCTCCCCCCCAAGAATGTCCTTTCCGTTTGCTTGTTATAACAACTTCAAAAAAAGTATAGTTGTTATATCTTCTTCCCCACCCCCCCCTGTTTTTTTTTTGTGTGTGTATGTGGGTGAATTAAATTGTTTATTTTTTAGCTCCCACCAATNGTGCTGCAATGAACATTGGGAAACAGGTATACCTTCGACTTGATGATTTCCATTCCTTTAAAAGTTTACCCTGACTACATTTTGGTGGATACAAATAAATTAGCTGAAGTGTTATTTCTTTTCAGCTAGCTCTTACTTATCAGCCTTAATGTTGCTTTTACATTGCCAGTATTTCTGTGATTTCCATTTCGTTTATCACTATACATGAGCCTTCATTTTTTTCCCTGTAGATTGAATATAAATGTTAAAAATAATACAAATATCTACTACCCTATGACCCAGCACTCCTAAGTATTTGCCAATACAAAACTGAGTGCACGCATCCACCCAAATACTGTCGAAAGATGTTCACAGCAGTTTTATTCATAACAGTCAAAAACCAAAAGCAATTTCAATGTCTAATAGGAAAAGGGCTAAACCGTGTTATATAAAGGAAGTGATATGTAAAATACCACACAGCACTGAAAAGAGAATGTACTACTGCTCAGCACAGTGACAAGGTTTATGCTCACAACGAAAGAAGCCAGAAACAAAATAATACACACCATAGGATTCAGGTAGATGTCCAAGAATTGACCTATGACTGGAAGTAGAAGTGTGAATGGTGGTTACCATTTCAGGCAGAGAGGGATATGACTAGAAAGGGCTATAAAGACACCTTTTGGGGGGATGGAAATGCTTTTTATTTTCATATTGATAGTCATTACTTAGGTAAATATATCTTTAAAAATTCATCAAACCTTAAAAATATTTGTGAACTTGATACTCATTAGTCTATACATATTCTACCTCAATAAAAATATAAAAAGAAAAAAATAAACAGCATTTAAAATACTATGATATTACACATACTCTATGCCTAAATAACATATTGAGCACATATTTATAGGTTTGCCTGTAAGGAGATCATTCCAAGAGTGAAAGTCAAATAGGTCTTTTTTTTTTCTTATATTCTATCAGTTTCTCAAAATCATACCATAGGGACAGTGTACTTTCAAAGTCATTGCATGTCAGAGAATGTCTTTATTTCACACTCTAACTTTATCAATTGCTTGGCTCCAAATCGTTTTATCTCAGAACATTATGGGGACCATTCCATTGTTTTCTAGAATATGGTGTTGTTATAAAAAAGTCAAAGGTTATTCTGATTTTTATAACTTTAAAATTTTCCTTTGAAAGCTTTCAGAAGCTTTCCTTTACATTGAGAATTCTGAAATTTCACCATAATATATAAAGATATTGCGTGAGATTTCTATTGCTGCTTAACAAATCACCACATGTTTAACTGCTTAAAACAATACCTATTTATTATATCCTGGTTTGAGAAGGTCAGAAATCAGGGAATGCCTTGGTGAATCCATGGCTCTGGGCCTCATGAGGCTAAAGTCAAGGTGTTTACTGCATTCTCATATGGCTAGTGAAGCATCTACTTCCACACTTCCTTAGGTTTTTGGCAAAATTAATTTCCTTGAAGCTGTAGAATTCACAGAAGCTTGCTTCTTGAAAGCCAGCAACAGAAAGAGAATCTTCTTCCAGTGTCTGAGCTCAGGAAAGACTTAAGTTGTCTTTTAAAGAACTCACTTGATTAAGTCAGGCACATCTAGAAAAATCTCCTTTTTGATGAACTCAAAATCAAACTGATCGAAGACCTTAATTATATCTGAAACATTTCTTCATCTCTTGCCATATAATGTAACCTAGCATGGAAATGGCATCTATCACAGTCAGAAGTCCCTCCCTACATTCAAGGAGAAGAGATTATATAGTGCATGTACGCGGGTGGGTAAAAATTTGGGGGGGCATTTTAAAGTACTGCTTACTACAAACTTTTTAAAATCATTTTTTCTCCTTTTTGGTACTTACTTCCATTTGCACAAAATTCTGAATAATACTGAGCTCAATAAATGTTGAATAAACAAGCAAATTAATCAACATATACTTTATAGTTTCTTTAAAATCTAAAGATGTGAATCTTTTTTCTGCACAGAGAAATTTCCCTCTGTTTTATCTCCAGCAATTTGTTTTACTTTCTTTCTGAACACCATATTTAATGAATTTTTAATAAATATTATCCACGTCTCAATGTTTTTACTCATCTTTTTTGTTTCTTTGTCTTTTGGCTTTATGTTCTTAGACATAAGTCCATGGAAGAATAAATATCTATGAATCTTTCAGATCACCAACTTTAATAACCTGCATCCAAGTAATTATTCAGTTATCTAATTCAATGTTTTATTGTGACAACCATAAGCATTTCCAAAGACTTTCTTTGATCGTGTTCAGTTCTGGATAAGATGGATTCTCAAATCTTTCTGTGAGTACTGAAATAATAATGTTTAAGTTCTCTTTCGTTCTGAAATTCCTGTTTCTTTCCAGAATCAATTTTTCTTTTTTGTAAGTCCTTTTGCTGATTTTATAAACCC
>NW_007735230.1:34023-55931 GCF_000696425.1 Galeopterus variegatus | reverse complement strand
GTTTCTTTGATCGTGTTCAGTTCTGGATAAGATGGATTCTCAAATCTTTCTGTGAGTACTGAAATAATAATGTTTAAGTTCTCTTTTCGTTCTGAAATACCTGTTTCTTTCCAGAATCAATTTTTCTTTTTTGTAAGTCCTTTTGCTGATTTTATAAACCCCATTGTTGCTGGTTCTACTTAAATGTCTGGTGATCGTTGGTTATCCATTTATACTGGTTAGTGGAACCCTAAGTAGTTTCCATACAGTGGATGGTCTATAACTTTGATTCTATCTGTGATGTGCCTGCTCTCTCCCATCTTCCTACCTGAGCTCATATTGTTATTCTTGCTGCACCTGTGAGGTCTTCTTAGTTCCAGCATTCACAAACAGCTCCATTCTCATGCTTAAAGTCAAAATCACAGTTTAGAACTTAATATCAATTGAACATGTATTAGCAGGAGATGTATGGTTTGCATCTGCAACTGTGAGGTCTGTTTTCCCATTATTCTCCCTTGAAATAGTGGACTGACTGCAGGCTTTGTATACATGCATTGTGGCATGATTGACTTCAGTGTGCAGCAAATGGGTACATGCGGTGAGCCGAGGGGCCCAGTCAATATGGCATGTTCCTCACTCTAGGTACTCACTCTCCTTTTCCCCTCTTTGTCAGATTTGTCTTTTGAAATATCTTGTCTGTTGGAAGGTTTGCGTTCGTTTTTGCTCTACTTTTTCATGTACCAGCACCTACACCATGGTCCCTAATTCCCTGGCAGACTGTTCCATTTCCTTAAATGGCAGCTCTCTGAATATAGCATAGGATGGACGTGACTGTGAGTCATGCTGCATTAATGGGAGCTGGGCTGGGGTGCTAAGACATTAATGGATCACTGGTTTCATAGGGAGTATGTCAATTACTTCCTTCATAACTGCCCAGCCCATCTCTGCTCTCACTGCCTGATAACTCAGAGCACAGAGCCTTCTTCTCTGCCAGAAAGAAATGCTTTCACTCCCATCACATCGTGTAGCTCTGCTTCAGTCGTTTATTCATTAGGGAGATTCCTTCTCCTCTCTTTCAGGCAGATGCTAGAACAAAAAATGCTTTACTGCTTGGGGCAGGACTAGAGGTATAAGCAAGATTTATTATAGCATTATTCTTTTAATTGATATTTAAATATATAGTTTGCAAACCCTAATAGGTACTGAGGAACATCAAAAGAAGAAGAAAAAAAGAATCTCTTTATCCAGGACCTTAGAATCTAAGAGGATTTAAGTAATAGTAGTGGAGGAGTAAGGACGTTCAAAGATAGGAAGAAATAAATTAGCATGTCATGAATGATACAGAATTGAAGTTAACTGACTACTTCAGAACAGCCTGGCGTGTTGAGTCTCCAATGAGGGACTCTCAGAACCTCATTCCTGTGCTGTGGGTGGGGTAAAGTTGCTAAATCTGAGGGGCTGGTAGTTCAAGAAGATGACGTCTAATCGTGATGGAGCTAATGCTGAAATACATGGATGAAGCTTCATGCTCTTCCCAAGTGCTGCCTTGAGCTTCTTTGTAAGCTAATATTTACAAGGGTACCCACAAAAGTTCATGGAAAAATGGAATTAAAAGATAATATAAATCTTTCCATGAACTTTTTGAAATGCCCTTGTACTACTCAAGGTGTGTTAGTTTTCTATTGCCGTTCAATAGATTATCACAAACCCAGCAAATATTAAAGTGTCTGCAATAGGCTAGACCCATGTTTTACACATTTATATATAAGTTTGCTTACTTCATTCTCAGCAGCATCGGTGAATATTATTATCACCATTTTCTGGAGGAGAAACCTAGGAGATAAATTGCTCAAGGCCACAAGAAGCTAGGACTTTAATGTAGGTTGATAATTTTTACAGATGTTGGTACAAGCCCTGGGATGCCAGCTACAAAAAAGACAACAGTTTCTAATAGCCAGTGTGAAGCAGGCACGAGGGTGTGCAGGTTGCTTTGCATAGCGTCACAAGCAAAGCTTCTTTGACCTTCAGGGCAAGTGTCTAGATACCTAAATTTAGTTCTAGGGCTTAACCTAGTAAAGCATTCATCATGCTGGGCAAATTCTCACTCTCATTCATCCACAAGCCATAGGTCAGTGACACAGCTGAGGATTTACCTGAGGGTCTGCAATGATGCCTGGAATGGTGCTGGGTGAACTTCGCTGCTCCTTTCCCAGCTAAGGAGGCTTCAGCACATTGTGAGAAAGTGCCCAAGACCCTAAAACCTGGTAGAGGAGACATTGTTGTCATGGCAACATTCTAGGTATATTTTTAATTTATTCATCTCCTCACTCAAAAAAAAATGAAGATATTCCACAGATAAAAAAAAATATGGCCAGAAAACATGAATAAAAGTAACTAGCATTTATTGAAGTCTTATTTACTTCTTAGGCACTGTGTACTTTCTTCAAAACAATCCTATTAGTTAAGTATCAATATTGACCCCATTTTATAAATGGGGTCAAGGAATGTCAAGGAGGCTAAAGAACTCCAGCTAATGAATAATGGATGCAGGACTCAAACCCAGGTCAGTATGGACCCAAACACCCATGGTAAGTAAGAAAGGAAAATAAGAACAAAGGCATAATTTGATATCAGGAGTAAAAAATATACTATGAATTGCTACATATTTGCTAATGGCAGGACACAAATTGGGCTTAAAACTTTCAGATGGTGAAAAGAAGGAAATCTGATCAATCACTATTCTAAATGTCTATTCCTAGTATTCCTAGGATAGAATCACTTTCTCAACTATGCTTGGTAGCATAACCAATGAAACATTCTACTTAGTCATTGTGCAGAGGACCTTGCATGTCTGTATATATATAGAAGAGCTAATATTGCTGAACATTGTGTTTTAATTGCATATAAAAATTGCAATGAAAAAATAATTATGTAATTGTATGTATCTATATGAGCTAATATTGCTGAACATTATTTTTTAATTCATTTCTTCCTCTTTATTAAAACATGCTTCCAATTTATATGACATTAGACTGCAGATGGCTTTTTCAGTGGGATGAGTGGTTATGAACTCAGAGATTCTGTGCAAAATGGCCCAGAATTGCTCCTCAAAAAGCATAACATCTCAGGATTAGGTTGTGCCCTTAAAAATGTGAGATATGTTAACTCTGTATTTTCCAATTGGGTGGTTGTGGATTTTATTTACTCCTCCACATGAAATAACTTCCTATAATTTTGCCCTCATTTTATAATGTAGAGGCAAATTTTCAATGCACATTTTTGAGGAAGGCACAGGATATACAAAAGTACTCACCATTAGAAATCAAAACCAGAGGCCCACAGTTATTTATCAAAGCACATGCTTCTGAGTAGCTTTTTCAACCATAGTGTCTTTTTAAAAATTAATTCTTTTTGATTATACATATTTATGGGATACAGAGTTGACTATCAGTATTTGTGTAAAGTATGTGATAATCAAATCAATATTATTAGCATATTCATAATTACAAACCATAATTACTCTTTGTGTCCCTTACTCAATTACACCCTTATCTCCCTCCCCCTCTCCATTTCCCACCTCTAGTAACTATAGATCTGTTTTCTCCTTCTGAAAATTCAACATTTTATTGTGGTTCTTCTTTCTCTGTTTTCTTCTTTCTTTCTGTCTCCCACTTATGAGTGAGAACATGTGGTATTTCTCTTTCTGTGCTTGGCTTATTTCACTTAACATAATTTTCTCCAAGCTCATCCATGTTACTGCAAGTGGTAGAATTTTGTTCTTTTTTTATGGCTGAGTAGTATTCCATTGTGTGTATATATACCACTTTTTCCTTATCCAGTCATCTGTTGATGGATATTTAGGTTGGTTCCATATCTTGGCTATTGTGAGCAGAGCTGCGATAAACATGGGAGTTCAGGTATCCCTTCAACATGATGATTTCCATTTCTGTGGGTGTATTTCCAGAAGCAGGATTGCTGGATTATCAAAAAGACTGAGAATAAAAAATGCTGGTGAGGATATGGAGAAAAGGGAACTTTTCTACACTGTTGGTGGGTTTGTAAACTAGTACAGCCATTGTGGAAAACAGTATGGAGGTTTCTCAAACAACTACAGATAGAATTACTATATAATATTGCTGAACATTTTATCCCTAATCCTTTTCACTCTGTGGTTTGAGTATGATTATTATTCTAATTTTATACATGGTCATACTGAGATTTAGAGATGCTGCACAACATGCTCAAGGCCCCATAGCTAGTAAGTGGTAATGTCAAGATTAAACACAGACAATCAGATGCAACTTGTAATTATTACACTATGCTGCCTCCAATGACCAATTTATTGGTAGACTTACAGTACTTTCCTGGTGCTATTTCTTATAGAATCATTAAATATAAGCTTGCTTCAAAGACAAGACAGCTTAAAAAAAAAGATTGCTGAGAGCCAAGACAAGTATTCGTATTAGTCCAAGGATTGATTTCCTACAGTGCTTAAGCATGAGTTCTCAACATGGGCAATATCAACCACAAACCGAGTGATGATTGGTTCTTGGGAGGCAAAATAATCTTAGATATTACGATGGCTTGTGGCCTTCCAAGGGGCCACAGTACATAAAAGTATATACCATGTATTTGTAATACTCAAGTTTCCCTGGGGGCAGGGAGGTGATTATGGAAAAAGTTTAAAAAGGCTCTTTAGGTAAGCAATTTATATGTGCGTGTGTGTGTATATATATTTGTGTGTGTGTATTTTTTTAATGGTTGAGAAATAACAGTTTAGAGAAATAGGTGGACTGCATGTTCTTCACATTATCTTTATAAATATTATTTCTCTCACCTGTGGTTTTAATAGCTATAGAGCACTAACACATTCTAGATTGTCCACTCTGATAATACAAAAATACAGTTAGCCTGTTACCAATTGAATACAAATATTTATACCCAAAGAGATATCTGTGGAGGAATAGAATTGACATTTTCATGTGACAATTAAGTTGCCCAACAAAGCCAATAAGAACCCAAATGGCACTTCTGCTAGAAGGTGACAAAGTCTGTAGACTATGCCAAGATTCTGTTTATAATGGATTCAAAATATTTTATATCATATAAACACATAGGTGGTCAAAGTTTCAAAATTCTATTTCAAAAAGTCAGAATAATGTTAATATAAACGTTTTCTGCTTCAGAGAGGAACAAAAGAAAACCTTCATCCTGTTTAAAAAACTCAGAATACATATCCTTGAGCAAAGCTATCTTCCTGCTATCCTTCCTGCCTCCCTGACCCTCCTTTGTATGAGCTTTAAATAAAAAAAAGCAACAACAGCAAAAATACAACTTTTACTTGTTTATGGAACAAGGTAATGACTTTGGATTTAGAATAATTAAATCATAGCATCATAGCTCTCTCTTCTGGCAAGAATCAGGTTGTAGTATTTGTAGTCTACTAATGCCACCCCCCAAAAGAATGCCAGAAAAATTAATGCAACTTTCTCCTATCTGGTCTGGTATTTTACCCTACTTACAAGCTAGAAAATAAGCCTGTTACTGCTTCATGGATGTTGGCAGAAGACACAAGACTCCTGAGTCAGAGACAAAAGACTTTATTACCCACAGCAGAGCAAGCAGCAGAAGCACCAGCACGTCTGCATCAGTTTCCCCTTGGCATCAGTCCCACAAGGGTGATACAGAGAGTCTAAGACTCCTGAGTCAGAGACAAAAGACTTTATTACCCACAGCAGAGCAAGCAGCATAAACACCAGCACGTCTGCATCAGTTTCCCCTTGGCATCAGTCCCACAAGGGTGATACAGAGAGTCCAGACTGATGAGACATATCCAGTGGCTTTGCTTTACAGCAAAGAAACACTAAGATTGGAAACTTGCTGTTTTATAACAAGCAGTAAGCAAGCCTGCTCCCATTATCTCATGCCTCAAGGTGGCTCATTTCAAACACACACTGAAAGATGACCAGGTGAAGAGTGATTAGGGCCTTGAATTTTTGCATATTCAGCAAGAGAATAGGAGCAAAACATATCCAAGGAGAACTGTCTCTCAACATCTCTCACCTGGACTCAATGGGATGTGCTTCCTCCAAAGACACTGAAGAAACATTTTATTCTCATACCTAATTCCCTGTCCCAATTGCTTTATTTCCTTTGGGCTTTCTCTGACTTATGCAGAGAAATTCCCTCCAAAAGTAAGTGTCATAATCACCTACTCAGTTATGGTATTTACTGTTTGCCTAAATATAAACTAAATTATTCACCATGTATAAAGATGCTAGCAAACTTGAGAAGGCAATCATCGTCTATATTTGAGTTGCATCAAAGTTTAAGAGTACTGAGAGATCAGATAGAAGCATGTTTTCAGATTAACTTTAGGTAATATTGTGAAGAGAATCTCTAACTGCATGGGAAGTTGACTAAGGTAAATTCTAAACTCTCAACTTTGGGTTTCCTAGATATTGTTAAGAATCAAGTTCAATACAAACTTACAGATATTTCTAATTGTTCTTACCTGCTCAGTCTTTTGGAAAATGATAATGCTACTCAGTAGGAAGAGAATATTATCAACACTAGATTGATATTATTGGAATGATCATTTTATCAATATCACAATGCTCTCTCTTTCACAAATAGGATATGTTATCATAGTCCTATTTTCCTACAGAGCACTAGAAATTTGTATATGCTTAATTTTAATTTAAAGAAATTTACTAACAGTTTAAACATATATAACTAGCAAAATAACTGAAGGAATTATTGTTCCTAAGAAGGAAAGGGGGTGGAGAGGCAGTTACAATAGATTTTAATTGACCCCGTGTGATATCTTTGCACCAGGGCACAGATATTTTACTAAGTGTGTGTGTTTGAGTCAGAGAGGAAAATAGGACTTGTGGATTCCAGGAGAATTCTATTTAAACTAAAATATATGTGCCTGTTGCCCAATGCTTATTTTAGTGCAACACTCTTCGTGGCTCTCATGTTTCTAGAATGATTTCTTTGTACTGTACCATGTGTAGATAAGTTCTGATGAAATCAAAAGATCAAACATCTTGATCTTATTCAGTTTGAGTTCTATAGACATGGGCCTTATGTGGAAGTTTGCTTCTGTTCTTGCAATAGAAATTTTGTATTCTTTCTTGATTTTATAACTGCATTGAGCTCCTGTTTAGAAACTATCTGTGGTCAACAAACCAAGGATTTAAATTTCAAACCACATTAGACTCATAAAGCAGGTATAGTCAAACACCTGAATCCCTTAGATTGAATAAATAAAGACAAAGAGAAGGTGCTTAAGTTAAGGCTGCCTTTGGGCACCAGCAAGTTATGGGTTGGTGGGTTTTATAAGACTACTTACTATGCTATTCAATTAAAAAAAAGAGAGCAGTTACCATAGCAACACCACATCTAATGGTGCTTATGCTACCTCTGAGATACAAAACACCTTCTTCCAGGGACACATTGACCAATACAGCCTGTAATGGAGTTTGATGCCTAATGTTAGGCTTACAAGAGGAAAAACGTATTTCAATAATATGAGGAATGTATATACAAACACACACAAATAATATTAATTTACATCGTTAAAATATTATAACCCATTTTAAACTTATTTTATTTTTTCCTCAATATTTTAAAAAATCAAACCATTTTGCTGAACTTTAGGGAAATAAAATCCATTTAAGAAAAATATGTATAAATAGATTTCTGCTGATACACAGAGATGGGGGTATTTTTAATTCTTTTCTGACAGCCACTAAATTTACAACATTTTCTACTGGAATAACATTTTGACTATTTGACTATTAGTACAGAAATTTAGATATTATCTGTGTTTGAGTAAATTACTTATTAAATCCTGGCCAGAAAAATATGTTAAAGTCCTGTTCATTTTTTAAAAGTAAGCCTCTTTCTTAGATAAAATAAAATGAAACAATTATTTAAGGAAGTAAAACATAGTCGGACTACCTAGTAGAGAATATAGGCCTTGTTAATGTCACAAATAGTTAAATAAATATCAAAAATATGAATACAAGTTAAAAACAAACATTATTTTGGTGTAGAAGGGAATACATCATCGTGCTAATGAATTTTAAGAAATGGAATGGGAATCAAGCCATTCTAATTTTTTTCTAAAGAACAGGTGAACATGTGACAATAAATATTCCTTTTCAATGGTGTTTTAGATAATCTGGAACAAAGAGATCCACTTAAGGACCATCATTCTAATCATCCAGACCTCTTGAGCTATTGCTCTGTCCAGCTCTTTTACTTGCCCATAATCATGCCAACTGGGCCAATTGTTGAGCTAGGGCTGGGTCTGGAGCTCACAGACCCCTCAAGCCCATTGTCCAGACTGGGTCACAAACCCTTCACACGCCAGGCTGGGTCCCCAGACCCCTCACATGCCAGGCTGGGTCACCAGACCCCTCACACACAGGTCTATGAGCTAGGTAACTGGCAAACAGGTCCTTGGAAGCAGTAGGTTGGAAAGCATGGCCACTCTTGCTGTGGATGCTCGAGCCAGTTGCAGCCAAACTGCGGCACTGCACATGCACAATAACTCCTCTCCCCCACACACAATTTCTTTACTGACCCACCCCAACCAGGCCAAAGTGAGAGGGTCTGATTAAATTGTTCTATTTTCCCAACATGCTCCTAAACCCAATGAGCACCGGCACTGCACATGCACACTAACTCCTCTCCCCCACACACAATTTCTTTACTGACCCACCCCAACCAGGCCGAAGTGAGAGGGTCTGATTAAATTGTTCTATTTTCCCAACATGCTCCTAAACCCAATGAGCACAACATAAATAAATACCTAACAAAGGCTGGAGTATATACCATATACAGCTGTATACAGTCAGCCCTCCATAACTGCAGATGCAGAACCCACAGATACAAAGGGCCAACTGTAAGGTACTTAAGCATTAGCAGATTTTGGTATCTGCTGGGACCCTGAAACCAATTTCCCACAGAAACTGAGGAATTATTGTACCTTCCTTGTTCCACATAAAGGACTGTATTTGCCTATTTGCCATTTAAATCTTGGCTACTTCTGAACACAGCATTTAATATAGTTGTTGCATAAATCTTAGGATATTCTTAATACCAACTTATTTTCTCAGCCAAACATTTAATGATTGCTTAGAACTCATCATCAATTTAAAAATTACTTTTGAACTAAGTTTTTTTGAAAGTAATTTTTTTTGTTACTTGGACAATGAATCACATTTTTATACAGAAACAATGTAATAAATACAGTTTAGGCTTCCTGGAAGGCTCATAAAACCTATTTGATCTAGGATATAACAGAACTGGTTTAGACTTGCAATAAAATATAATTGGCTAGACTACATATGTAATCAAAACATAAAGCTGAAAAATAAATCATTTCTATTACAAATGCTAATACTTAAGAAATTAGATTTTATTCCAGCAAAATAATAGATTAATTAGAACTTTTCAGAGCTTTGGAGGACACTTTAGAGCACTTTCAAAAATTTATTTGTTCAGTAATTACTCAGAGACCACCTAACTGGGCCAGGTATTATTCTAGGGAATACAGGAGATAACAGGAGAGATAAAGTTCCTAAAACTTGATTACCGTGGCAGAAATAAACAATATGCAAATAAACAAGAATGAAACCAAAAAATAATTTTCATTGTCATCTATGCTTCAAAGTAAATAACCTATGTGGCATGATAAGAGTAACTGGGGGAGGCCACTTAGGACAGAGAAAGCAGAGATGACTGTTAAATTGATGATCAAAAGATAAAATTGAATAGTTAAGCAACAAGAATTATAAAGAGAAGACCAGAAGCTGATTTCTTGCAGTGAAGTTTCCACTTGGGATGTCAGCAAGATGGCAGAATAAAAGGTTCCAGCCCTAGAACCCACCCCTTTACCCCAAACACTGATTTTAACAACCACACTTGATGAGATTAACTATATGGGAGCCCAGGAATCCAACTGAAGGATTCCAGCACCTCAATAAAGCAAAAAATGGAAGACTAAATATATTGAAGAGAGTGAGAAGAACAGTTTCACTTTACCCACACCACCCTCTCCAAGGCAGCACAGGTCAGTGCTAAGAGACCCTCTCAGCCTTCAATTTCTCCCATGGGGGAAAGTGAGAGTGAAGTGAGCACCTGGATTCTCAGCCTTGTGGGATGCTACCCAAGAGATCCACTTATGTCTTGCCACACTCAAAACTCTAGGAATCAGAGTGGCTGAATCATCTTGGGGCAGCTAGGAGCACAGAAAAAGGGAAAGGCCTCTGGCATCTAGCAAACAAAGCCCAATAACCAGCTGTGATTCTTACTGGCTGGCTTCTGAACTCCACCAGGATCCCTACCCATGAACCCCATGGGGTGACTCACCTGTGAACCCCCAAACTAGCTGACATGTATCCTCAGTACTCTGCACATCTCCACCCTCCCCCATAGCTAGAATCCTAAGCACCCTGTGCTTCCCCACCAAGAGCACACAGATGGCATGTGAACTTCTGCAGACAGCACACAGATATAAGCAGCCAGGTCAACTCTGCTGGATTGGGAGAAGGCACTCAACCTTGAACTTTTGGGTCACTGCCCTAGGTAAAAGAAAGGAAAGGCTCTCAGAATCCCACCTGCCTTTTGGAGATTGAGAAAAAGCTAGGACTCTCCCTCAAGAGGGAACAAGAGGAGTGGAGCAAGCACATTCATAGCAAAGGTCTGAGAGACACTCAGGATCTCTAGCCAGGATGACTGGTGAAGATCTTTTCTCCAGAAGCAAATCAGTAAAGACTGGAGGAGGTGACTGCTTTTTCAAATGCAGAAACAAAATGCAAAAATGCAATGCAAGTCTTCAAGAAACATGAAAAAATCAAGAAAATGTGACACTGCCAAAAGGAACAAAACAAAGCTCAAGTGGTTGACCCTAGAGAAATGAAGACCTATGAACTGCTTGACAACGAATTCAAAATAATTGTGTTAAAGAAACTCAGTGAGCTGAAACAGAAAGAAAATAGATAACTAAATGAAATCAAGAAAAAAATACACCAATAAAATGAGAAGTTCAACAAAGGCATATAAACTATAAAAAAGAAAAAAAGCAGAAATGCTGGGGCTGAAGAATTCAATGATTGAACTAAAAAATTAAATAGATAACTTTAACAGCAAATTCAATCAAACAGAGGAAAGAATACACAAACTTGAGGAAATAATTTTAAATTTATGCAGTCAGAGGAACAAAAAAAGAAAAGAAAAAAAGGAATGAAAGAATAAAAAAAATTTTAAAAAGCCTATGGGACATATGAGACACCATCAAGCAAACCAAATTATACATTATGTGAGTCCAGAGGGAATAGAGAATTTTATTTATATAAAGGGGGTAGAAGTTTTATTTAAAGAAATAATGACTTAAAACTTCCAGATTTGGGAAGAGATGTGGACATCCTGATACATGAAGCTGAAAGACTTTCAGTCAAGTTCAAGCTGAAGAAATATTATAATATGTATTCATATAATACATACATACATATTACAATCAAACTCAAAAATAAAAGACAAAGAGAGAAATGTGAAATCAGCAAGAGAAAAGAGGCTCCTTATACACAAGAGAACCTCCATAAGTCCATCAGTGGATTTTGCAGCCAAAACCTTGTATGCCAGGAGAGGGTGAGATGATAAATTCAAAGTGCTGAAAGGAAAAAAAAAAAAAAAAAAAAAAAAAAAAAAACCAATGAAGAATACTTTTCCCAGCAAAACTGTCCTTCAGAAACAAAAATTAGATAAAGACTTTCCCAGACAACTGAAAGCTGAGGGAGTTCATCACAAGACCTTCCTTACAAGAAATACTAAAGGGAGTTCCTCAAGCTGAAATGAAAGCATGCTAATTTGGTAACATAAAAATGTATGAAAGGATAAGATTCACTGATAAAGATAAGTATGTAGTCAAATTCAGAATACTCTAATAATGTAATATAAGTGTGTAAGTTTCTTACAACTCTAGGATAAATATTAAAAGTCAAAAATATTAAAAATAATTATAGTTATAATAATTTCTTAATGAATACCCAATATAAAAATTGTGACATCAAACTGTGACTTTAAAAAAGTAAATGGGGGAGAGTAAAACATAAAGTTTTTTTATAATCAAAGCTAAGTTTTTACCAGTTAAAATAGCTTATTATAATTATAAGAAGTTTGATGTAACTCTCATTTTAACCACAAAGCAAAAGACTATAGTAGATACAAAAAAATAAAGATAAAGAAATCAAAACACACAACTAAGGAAAACCACCAAATAGCAAAGGAAGACAGCAAGAGAGGGAGAAAGGAACAAAAGCTCTACAAGAAGGAAAGAAAACAGTTAGCAAAATGGCAGTAGTAAGTCCTCACCTGTCAATAATTCACTGAAATTTAAATATATTAAATTCTCCAATCAACAGACCCAGAGTAGATAATTGGATTAAGAAATAATATACCCAACAATATGCTGCCTATAAGAGACTCACTTTACTAATAAGGACAAAAATATATTGAGGGGGAAAAGATAGAAAAAAGTATTCTATGAAAATGGAAATGGAAACCAAAAGAAAGTAGGGGTAGCTATAGTTATATCTGACATAATAGACTTTAAGTCAAAAACTGGCACAAGATACAAAGAAGATCGTTATATCAAGAGGTTACAACAATTGTAAATATATATGCAGCAAATATCAAAGCACTTAAATATATAAGGGAGAAATACAATAATAGTAGAGAATTTCAATACCTCACTATCATTTTTATTACTATTAATATTATTTTTGATTGACAAACCATAGTTGCACATATTTGTTGGGTATAATGTAATATTTTGATTACATTTACATCTACCATGTAAAATGATTAAATCAAAGTAATTATCATATTCATCAACGTGCTTACCTTTCAATTTTATGGTGACACATTTGAAATTTACATTCTTAGTTATTTTGAAATATACAATATATTATTATGAACTATAGTCAAGCTGCTGTGCAGTAGATCTCAAATTTTTTTTCCTGTCTATCTGAAATTTTTACCCTTTTAAACCTCTGGTTTTTTCCCTCCCACCCCTTGCCCACCAGTCTCTGGCAACCATTATTCTACTCTCTATTTCCATTAGTTCAACTTTTTTAGAATCCAATGTAAGTGAGATCATGTAATATGTATTTTTCTGTGCCTGGCTTATTTCACTTAGCATAATAACTCCAGTTTCATCCATGTTGTAGCAAATGACAGGATTTCCTTCTTTTTTGAGGCTGAATAGTATTTCATTGTATATGCATGCCACATTTTTAGATATATTTATCTGTTAATGAACACAAAGGTTTGTTCCATATATTGGCTACTATGAATAACACTGCAAAGAACATGGCAGATATTCTTTTGACATATTAATTCCTGTTCTTTTGGATATGTACCTAGAAGTGAGATTATGGACCTTTTTATAGTTCTATTTTTGTTTTTTAGGAAACTCTCTATAACATTTACCACAATGACTGTACTAATTTACATTCCACCATCAATGTACAAGAGTTCTTTTTCTCTACTGCCTCACCAACACTTATCTTTGAACTTTTTGGTAAAAGCCATTCTAACAGGGGTGAAATGATATCTCATTGTGGTTACAATTTGCATTTCGACTAATGATCAGTGATGCTGAGCATTTTTTCATACACCTGTTTGCCATTTGTTTGACTTCCTTTGAGAAATGTCTGTTCAGGTACTTTGCCTAATCAGGTTATTTGTTTTCTTGCTATTGAATTGTTTGAATTCCTTGTATATTTTGGATATTAACTCCTTATCAGATGCATGGTTTGAAAATATTTTCTCCCATTCTGTGGGTTGTCTCCTCACTTTGTCAATTGTTTCCTTTAATGTGCTGAAACTTTTTCATTTGATGCTTTCCCATTTGTGTTTTTTTGCTTATATTGCCTCTTGCTATAAGTTAAATGTGTTCCCCAAATATTCATGTGTTGGAAATTTCATCTCCACCATAGTAGGTTTAAGAGGGCGAGGAATCTTATTATGGTGAGTCAAAGGTGGGGCTTTTTAAAAGTGATTAGATTGTGAGGACTGCACCCTTGTGAACAGATTAATCCATTAATAGTTTAATGGGTGGTAATGGGCATACTTCTCATGGCTTTAAACAGAAAACAAGTGAGGAGGTTAACTCTCTCTTGCTCAGCCATTTGCCATGTGCCACTCTCCATTGCTGTAGTGCCACCACAAGGAAGTATTCCCTGGACTTTAGACTTCCCAGCCTCTGAAACTGAAATAAATAAATAAATTTCTTTATACATTACACAGTTTAAGGTATTCTGTTATAAGCAAAAAAAAAGTGACTAATACTGCAAACCCCCTCCAAAACCCACAAAACCTGAATAGCTAAAGCAATCCTGAGCAAAAAGAATAAAATAAAAGCAGAAGCATAACACTACCAGACTTCAAATTATATTACAAAGCTATCATAACCAAAACAGCATGGTACTGGCATAAAAACAGACAATCAGATCGATGGAAGAGAATAGAAAACACAGGAATCAACCCACATACTTACAGCCAACAATCTTGGAAAAAACAAGAACACACACTGGGGAAAAGACTGCCTCTTTAATCAATGGTGCTGGGAAAATTGAACTTCTATACACAGAAGAATGAAACTGGACCTGCACCTCTCGCTGTATACCAAAATCAACTCAAAATGGATTAGAGACTTAAATACAGGATCATAAACCATAAAATTACTAGGGGAAAACGGGAGAAACACCTCAGGAAGTAGGACTGGGCATAGACTTTATGAATAAGTCCTCAGAAGCACAAACAACAAAAGAAAAAAATAAACAAATGGGACTATATAAAACTAAAAAGCTTTTGCACAGCAAAGGAAACAGTCAACAGAGGAGAAAGACAATGTGCAGAATGAGAGAATATATTTGCAAACTATACATCTGACAAGGGATTAATATCTGGAATACATAAATAACTCAAACGACTATTCAATAAAAAAGCAAAGGAGCTGAATAGACATTTTTCAGAGGAAGACACACAAAAGGCCTACTGGTACATAAAAAATGCTCAACATCACTAGTCAACAGAGAAATGAAAATCAACACCACATCTAGATATCATCTTACCCCAGTTAGACTGGCCATTATTACAAAAACTGAGAACAACCATTGTTGACAAGGATGCAGAGAAAGGGGAACTCTTCTATACTGTCAGTGGGACTGTAAGTTAGTACAGTCATTATGGAAAACAGTATAGAGGTTCCTCAAACAATTACAGATGGAGCTACCATATGATCCAGCAATTGCACTACTGGGCATATATCCAAAGGAATAGAAATCATCATTTTGAAGGGATACCTGCACTCCTGTTCACTGCAGCTCTATTTACAATAACCAAAATATGGAACCAACCTAAGTATCCATTGATTGATGACTGTATAAGGAAAATGTGGCACATAGGCACAATGGATACTACTCAGCCATAAAAAAGAATGAAAATACTACTCAACCATAAAAAAGAATGAAATTCTGCCACTTGCAGCAACATGAATGAGTTTGGAGAAAATTATGTTAAGTAAAATAAGCCAGGCAAGGAAAGAGAAATACTGCATGTTCTCACTCATAACTGGGTGAAAAGAAAGAAAGAAAAAGTTAGAAAGTTGAAAGAAAGAAAGATATACAGATAGAAAAGACCAAAACACTTTGGTGAACTTTCAGAAGGAGAGAACAAACCTATGGATTCTAGAGATGGGGTTGGGGAGGCAGGGTGGGGATTTGGGGAGTGGTAGGTTGGCTAAAGAGCATAAAGAAATATCATGATTTGTAATAATGAAAATGCTTATAATAAATAATAAAAATTTAAAAAATGAAATAATAAAAAAAGAAATGCAGTATCTGTGAAGCACAATAAAGTGAAATACAATGGAAAAAAAAAAAAAAAAGAAAGAAAGAAACTGACTAATACAACTGTGCTTTCAGTGTCGTATCCAATTTGTCCAGAACACTGTTGTGGAGATTTTCCCCTACATTTTCCTTTTGCAGTTTTACAGTTTCAGGTCTTATATTTAATACTGTAATCCATTTTGAGTTGCTCCCTTTATATGTGTGAGATAAGGGTCCAATTTCACTTTTCTGCATGTGGCTATCCAGTTTTCCCAAACCATTTATTAAAGAGATTGTCCTTTCCATTGTGTATTCTTGGCAACTTTGCCAAAAGTTAATTGATCATAGATGTGTAGGTTTACTTCTTACTTCAATCCTGTTCCATTGGTCAATGTGTCTTTTTTTAAGCCAGTACCATGCTGTTTTGATTACAGTTACCTTATAATATGCTTTGATATCATGAATGTGTGTTAAATTTTGTCAAATATTTTTTTGGCATCTTTTGAGATGATCACATAATTTTTATCCTTCATTTTGTTAATGTGATGCATCACATTTATTGATTTATGTACATTGAATCATCTTTGCATCCTAGCAATAATTCCTACTTCATCACATTGAATAATTTTTTAATGTGTTATTGAATGTGGTTTGCTAATATTTTTCAAGAATTTTTGCTTATATGCTTATCAGGAATACCGGCTTGTAATGTATTCCAAAATATGAATTATTAAATAATCACATTGATGTAAGAAAAGGCAGACTGAAGTACCTGCTTTAGCCTCAAGCATTCTGAATCCTTTTTTAAATCTTATTTTCCAATTGGAACAATATATACATTAAATTCATATTTTTTAAAAACTACATTTTTTACTTTTTTCTATGTAACCAACATTAGGAAAATATAATTCAGAAAATCTAAGATCTTTAGATATTTGTGGAATCTTTTCTTTGCCATGTCTTCTTATTTTTGAATCTTATATTGCAAAGAGCACTTTTTACTAGTCACTGTTTCCAATTATTTGTCTCATTGATGGTGACTGTAGGAGAGGGTCTGGCCCAGGAAATAACTGAGTCACATGCTCAGTGAGGGCTTGTTTGCTGGCATCTTTCTGAAAGAGAGTACCTGGCATAATTGCAGAAGCATTGAAGTGTTCAGGAGGTCTCTCTCTCTCTCTCTCTCTCTCTCTCTCTCTCTCTCTCTCTCTCTCTCTTTCTCTCTCACCCACCTTGATAGAAAGACCAGTTATTCCATTTTGTCAATTATCCCCAAGATAAACACTGTGGGAAAGGTGAAAATCTATGAAGAGAACAAGAAAATATAGTTAAATGCCTTTGCATTACATGCAGAAGGAACTGGTTTGAGAACAAAAGTTGAGGACTGCCACTACCTGATTTCAAGACAAAGCTACAGTAATTAAGACAGTGTGGTATTGTGAAAGAACAGACAAATAGATCAATAGAACAGTGCAGAGAGCCCAGAAATAGACCCACATAAATATAGTCAACAGATCTTTGACAAAAGAGCAAAAGCAATACAATGGAGAAAAGATACTCTTTTCAATAAATGGTGCAGGAACAACTGGACATCCACATGGAAAATAGTGTATCTAGACACAGACCTTACACTTTCACAAAAATTACCTCAAAATGAATTATAAACTTAAATGTAAAATGAAATACAATAAAACTCCTGGAAGATAACATAAGAGAAACTCTGGGAAGCACAAGGGAGGGAGGTTAATGAGAAATTAATGAGAAATTAGTTAACAGACACAAAGAATGATTATGTATTGTAATGATGAATAAGATACCTATTTGATTTGAGCATCACACATTGTACACAATTATTGATAGTCAACTTTGTGCCCCACAAATATGTATAATCAATTATCTTTCAATTAAAAAATAAGTTGAAATAAAAAGAGAGAAAAATCTAGAAAACCTTGGGTTTGGCAATGACTTTTTAGATATAACATCAAAGGCATGATCCGTGAAAGAAATAATGATAAGTTAGACTTCATTAAAATAAAAAATTTCTGCTCTGCAAAAGACATTGTCAAGAGAATAAGAGAAGCTTCAGCCTGGGAAAAAATGTTTCCAAAAGATATACTGATAAAAGACTATTATCCAAATATACATATCTGATAAAAGACTGTTAATCAAAATATACAAAGAACTTTTAAACCTCAACAATAAAAAACAAACCAACTTGAGTAAAAAATGAACAGATACTTCACCAAAATAGATATACCAATGGCAAATAAGCATATGAAAAGTTGTTTAACATCATATGCCATTAGTGAATTCCAAATTAAAACAACAGTGAGTTGCCACCACACACATATTAGGACAGTGAAAATACAAAACACTGACAACACCAAATGCTGGCAAGGGTATGGAGCAACAGAAATTCTTATTGACTGCAGGTAGAAACACAAAATAGTACAGCCACTTTGTTTTGTTTTGTTTTGTTTATTTGTTTTCTTAGTGGCTGGCCAGTACGTGAATCTGAACCCTTGACCTTGGTGTTACCAACACCACATTCTAACAAGTTGAGGTAACTGGACACTTTGGAAGACAGTCTGGCAGTTTTTTATAAAGCTAAACAAACTGTGCTATACGATTCAGCAATCACTCTCCCTGGTATTTATCCCGATGAACTGAAGACATAGGTCTACCCAAAACCATGCACATAGCTCTTTATAGAAGCTTTATTCACATCTGTCAAAGTTTGGAAGCAACCAAGAGATGTCCTTCAATAGGTGAATGGATAAAAAATGTGTGGTACATCCATATAATGGAATATTACTCTGCGTTAAAAAGGAATGAACTATCAAGCCATGAAAAGACTGAGGAAACTTAAATGCATATTACTAAGTGAAAAAAGCCAATCTAAAAATGCATACTGTATAATTCCAAATATGTAACATTTTGGAAAAGGCAAAACTATGGAGATAGTAAAACGAGCAGTGGTTACCATGGGTTAGGTGGGAGGGAGGGATGCATAGGCAGAGCACAAAGGATTTTTAGGGCACTAAATCTACACTGTGTGGTACTATAGTAAAAGAGCAGTGGTTACCATGGGTTAGGTGGGAGGGAGGAATGCATAGGCAGAGCACAAAGGATTTTTAGGGCACTAAATCTACACTGTGTGGTACTATAGTGGAAGTACATGTCATTATACATGTGTCAAAACCCACAGAATGTGCAACACCAAGAGTGAACCCTAATGTGAAGTATGGACTTTGGGTGACAACGATGTGTCAATGTAAGTTTATTGCTTAGAATAAATGTACCACTGTGGTGCAAGATGTTGACAATGGGAGAGGCTATCCTTGTGTGGGGGTAGGGAGTATTTGGGAATTCTTTATGTACTCTGTCTCTATATAATTTTGCCATAAACCTAAAATGGCTCTAAAAATAAAGCCTATTGAAGAAAAAAAAAAAAAAAAAAGTGAGGCCTGGAGCTGTTTCTGAATCCAGGTACTAAAGAAAGGACACAGTAGGTTACTGTTGCCTGTCACTGGCTTTCAGGTAGTCTGTCAATCAAAGTCAGCTTTGTGCTGTGCTCAAAGTGAGCAACACAGCTATCTGCACAGGGGTTGGTAAAGTCATATCTGAAATTGCGCTCATTCCTCTCATAGTCCTGACATACCAACTCTCTGTATTTGTGGGTTTCATTATTACTCTTTCCTAAGCCTTTTTCCAGGTGATTTCTGGTTTAAACTGGTGTGTAGCTCTTATTCCCCTTTTAAAATGGATCAATAGTAGGAATAAATAGGAAAAAAACATGGAGAGAGCTTCTTAGAATTACTTTTTTCATACATACATTTCAAAAATATTCACTAGATAATAAAATTGTCTCCCATAGGGATATGGATTGCTAATTCTGATACTACTGTACATGTATACTGGAACTGGACAATGAAGAAAGTGGGTGGCAGATAGTGGAAGCCAGGTTGCTTACCTTTACAGATAAACAAGGGGAGGAGGCTAGAATGATTTATGGATTATATTTGGAAACTTCAGTATAGGCCCATGTTTAGCTTAATATACACATGGTTATATATAGAAATACTTATAGACATGTGTACATACAGGGGTTAGTATTCACACATACATTTCCTTGCTCAGTCCTTTGAGGCGGCCTAAAAGCAACCAGTGAGAAACAAGGATGCCTAGCACCCAGATCTTGATTTCTAATACAATTTTCCAATACAAGAAACCATGGCTCCTCGAAGAAATGGCTGATTCTAGGTAATATAAAAGAGGAACCTCAAGCATGTTGTGGTACCAGAAAGTAAAAAAGTGCTAAAATCAAAACAAACAAACAAACAAACCAAAAACCCATAGTGAGGAAGGTATGTTAAAGGGATACAAGAGACAAATGAAAGAGCTCTCAGTGGCCAAAGCTGGAACAACTGGAGCAAAAAAGAAAAAAAAAATAGTAGAATTGCATTATAACTCAAGGTATAAAATGAGTATCCTTAAGTCTATGCTGATATAAATAAATGATCCAGTAAATAAATATATGGAGGATAAGAGACAATTCTTCCATGCAGAAGAATTCCAAATAAATTCTTTAGATACTCCACGCTAAATTAGGAGAAACATAACTCTTCATTCCTAAAGTGTGGTCTGTGCATAGTGACTTCCTTCTAAGAGTACAATACAGAAAAGGGGAAGAAAGAGTAACTTTGTAGTGGAAAACCCTAACAAACACTACCTAAGCCAGGTGATCAAGGTCTGCATCAGCAGTGATGTCTTGTTGATAGCGTGTACATTTGATATAACATGAAAATGACTCTGTCCTTCTGTGATCTTTCTTCCCCAAATGCATAACCTTAGGAGATAATCGTGAGAAAAACACTGGACAAGTCCCAATTGAGGGACATTCTACAAAATACTTGATCAGTACTCCCCAAAACTGTCAAGGTCATCAAAACAACATAAGTCTGAGAAACTGTAGCAGCCCAGAGAAGCCTAAGGAGACATGAGGACTAAATGTAATGTGGTATCCTGAACGAACTCTTGGAACAGAAAAAGACAAAACTAAGAAAACCCGTATGAATCATGGGCTTTCGTTAATGTCAACGTATCAATATTGGTTAATTGCTGTAACAGATGTACAATACTAATATAGATGTTAATAAGAGGAAAAACTGGATTCTGTGTATACTGGAACTCTCTGTACTATGTTTGCAATTTTTCTGTAAACATAAAAATGTTCTAAAATAAAAGGTTTCTTTAAAAAACATGGCATTTTTTTGAGACATCAAGGAGTGTGCCTTGATGTATCTCTGTAATGTGCTTGCAGAAAGAGAAGCATACTTTGGTACTAGGAAATGATTAAAATAGCATGGTCTTAAGACCATAAAGCATACCCGCAAGAAAATGCTCAAGAATGGCTATTTGGCAAATAAAGAAATTTTTGTATTTGAGATTATTTATGATATATCACAACAGCCATCTTACAAAAAGAGGCAGATTTTCAAGAGAACTGAACACAAACAAATGGTAAAGAATTCCAAGTGCAAACATTAGGCTTCCCCGTGGTGAAAAAAAAACCTACTTGGAAAAAGAACCATATTTCAAAGTGTATCTGTGCAGCATGAATGAAAATCTATTTGCCCATATTATTCAGGAGATTTTCACTCAACACTAATAATAACAGTAGTATCTAAAGGATGCGGAGGGCCCGAGAATAGTTGAGATTCCCAGGAAATGTAGATCAATAGATAGCAAAACTAACCTGGAATTAGGTGATTAGACAGATAAGGAACACAGTTTTGCAGCAAAGAGTGTGACTGAAATGTGTTAGAATAGAAGATCTGAGATGGGGAAGACTAATATCTGGGGGTCCATGGAAGAAGAGAGGGCTGTTGAAGTTCCAGAAGTAGAATGTAAGAACTGAGGGTCTTGAGTTGCACACCTGGGTGCATTATCTGTTGCTGTCCCTCACCAGCCGTGCGACTTTAGACAAGTTACAGTGACACGTGTAAGCCTTGATTTCATCAT
>NW_007735230.1:0-33368 GCF_000696425.1 Galeopterus variegatus | reverse complement strand
CTCACCAGCCGTGCGACTTTAGACAAGTTACAGTGACACGTGTAAGCCTTGATTTCATCATCTGAAAAATGGGAATGATGAATGTGCTTATTCTCATAAGGTTGTTGTGAATATTACATAACATATGGTTTTAAATGTTTAGAATAATGCTTGGCTCATATTATATGCTTAGTAAAAGAGAACTGCCATTATTATAATTCTTATTACTCAGATCATTTTAAAGGATGACACTGGGGGACAACAGAATCTGAGGGGAGCAGTAAGACATTGTCTGGCACAAAGTAGGGACATGGTGAGTGTTTGTAGATGCCTCTTTTCTGAAATGATGATGGCTTGGCCCTGTGGTTTGGCAGGGCGAGCTTTTATTCAGGTCATTTTCATTGATGTCTGTTTCTAATTACCTATGTGGTATTTGCATGTCCATTACAAGGTTCTTCATTTCTTCTCAGTTCAATATTCCTTTTTTCTTGACGTTAATATGTAAGTTCAGCACTAATGATCACAGCTAACCATTAATTGAATTTTTAACTTTTAAACTCACAATGGTAACAGTCTCAATCTTCTCTCAGTGCTGTAATCTATTCTTTTCTACATAGAATCAGCTCCACTAAAAAGCATTTGAAGAGCAATTACACATGAACATTATATGTGCTTATAAGTTTCTGGACAGTCGTTATTTCATTCTTTTATTAAGGAGAATGAGTCAGGAGTAACCAGTAAAAGAGAGTTTATTNAACTTACAGAGCTAAAATCCAAGATTTGGGTCTGCTCTTAACTTTCTACATGTGCTGGTTAGTCTGGGTTATTCTGAAATCAGAACTGAGATCACATCTTATGTGAGGTAGTTGAGCTAGTCTATTAGAGAATATGATGGCAAGGAGAAAGTTAATAGGGCACGGGAAATGAAATAGGAAAGAAGGAAAAGCCAATACAAGGGAGCATTAACAAGTTGCCTGCTAGAGCGTGTCTAGAATTCCATCCCACAAGACCTTCACGGGAGCATTACAAAATGGGTCTCAAACTGTCTAGCCAAGTACGAAAGAGTGAAACATTTATCCCCTGGCATCTGATACTCATACGTACTAACTCCCTTGCACTTCTAGCTTGCACATGCATGAGTGCTATGTGGGTCCCCATGAGGTATTCCATATCTGGGTATCAGAGAAGTGCCAGGAGAGAAAGTGGAGGTATGTAGGACTCACCTGTGATACGGCTTTGCCTGTTGCACCTGTGCAAATCTAGATGAAGCCAGCATGGAAGTGGTCAAAGCAATGGGTGAACTAAAGTGGATGAGAGATGTCAGATCCACTGTATAAAGCTACTATGTTATTTAACTTCTGCAGGGCTCAGTTTTCTCATCAATTAAATGCAACTCAATTTAACCCAGCAACTAAACATGGAAACCCACTGTTCAACAAGCACCACTTTAGATGTTGAACAAAATCTGGGTTTTCAAGCACAGATTCCATTTTTGTCAAATGAAATCTTATGCAGCCCTCTTAAATAAAACAAATGAATGTGTAGCTACATAAATTAATGACAGACATGAAACCCCATAGCTCAGTCTCCCTTCTCAGCCCCAAACCTTACATGTAGGGGACCCCAGAACTCAGAAGAACCCAGTTTAGATATAATGAACTAGGTTCACTTCATAACTTATGTGTTATGTAATTCCTTGTAACCCAGGACAATTGGCTCCTACAGGGATTAGAGGGCAAACAGTTCTAGGACACTTGACAGATGCCATGGGGGCTGACACATATTCCTTGTCATGTAACTTAGGCAGCACAGAGAGGCAACTCCAACTTAAGGTATGATCTGCTAAATTCAACAATGTTTCTTGACTCACACTTTTGTGGTATGGTCCTTGAACTTGAATATCAATGAAGCAGAAAAACAAGTTCACTCCACAAGAGATTTCAAAGCCAGCCACAAAATGGGAGAAGATGTTTGTAGTACATTTATTTAACTAAGGAGTTAACATCAAAATATCTAAGTAATTCTGACAAATCCATAAGAAAAAGATTTTAAAAAAACACAACACCTCATAGGCAAAAAAAAAAAAAACAAAGAAAGAAATTCGAATGCCACCAAAGAATATATGCAAATGCCAATATGAAAGATGTTCAACTTCATTGCTCATCAGAGAAAAACAAATTAAAAACACAATGTGATACCACTTATACCACCAGAATAATAAAATGAAAAAAAGATTGACAATGCCAAGTGATCATAAAGCAGAACAGCTAGAAGTCTCATATACTGTCATTGAGAATATAAATTGATACAACCGTTTTGGAAAACTGTTCAGAAGTGTCTTCTAAAGCTTGATCTATATGTGCCTTATGACCTAACAAGTCCATTGTCAGATATATGCCCTGCTGAAACACATCAATGTGTTCCCCAAAAATCATGAATGTGCATGGGACTACCTATTATAGCGCCAACCTGAAAACAAACAAACAAAAGTGTTCACCTGCTGTAGAATGGATAAACCAGCTATTGATACAATATTGATCAGTGGAATTCTGCATATCAATGAGAATAAGTGAACTACAACTACATAGAATAGTATGGATGAATCTCATAAGTGAAATGTTGGACCAGGCATGAAAAGGTACATATTGTATTATTCCATCTATTTAAAGCTTATCAACAGGAGGAAGTAATCTGTACTATTAGAAGTTAAGGTCATGGTTACTCTTGGGAAGTTAATGACTACTAGGGAATGTGAGGGAGTTCCTGTAATGCTGGCAATTTTCTGTTTCTTCATTTGAGCACTGGCTACATGTAAATACTCACTTTATAGAAATTCATCAAATTGTACACCTGTGATCTTTGTACTTTTTGCTTTTAGTTTATAATTTGATAAAATGCATACATGCATGCATACATGCACACACAAATATACACACAGAAATCAACTCCTCAAGTAGAAGATCTTTACTGAAGAACTATATGCATGTTTTAAAATCACCATGGGAAGTGACTTCACTGTTTCTCAAATTGAAGATCTGTCTGGACAAAAATTTGCAAAATAGTTCTGAAAAATACAGATTTGATGGTTTGAGGTAAGAGAGTGTCATTATTTGCAGGTATAGGTAATTCATTCAGTCATTGCAACATATATGTATTGATCTATTGAGCTTCTCCTTTCTGTAAGGCATTATACTAGGTACTTCAGGTGGTTAAAAATAAAATAAGCAAAGACTCGATCTTCAGAGAGCTTACAGATCTATGGGGAAGCTAAGAAATGCTATGAAATGGAAAGTACAGTACCATAAAAGAGGTGCAAAGAAAATACTGCAAGAGTTTAGAAGTGGAACAGGTCAGTCATGTCTGGGAGACTCAAGAAAGATTTCATGGTGGAGAGAGGATTTTGAGTTATGCTTCTGTCAAAGTAAGTTGAGTTTAGCCATGTTGATGGCAGGTAGAACCATCTAAGGACCACATGGAGACAGGAAAATGGCTGAACTGGGGACAATGAGTCATTTTGTCCAGAACCACAGAGCTTTAGAATGAGTAGATCCATTTATTTGTTTAATGTGAGGTGATTCATTCATTTGTTAGTTAATTTGACAAATGTGTATCAAATTCCTCCCATGGGCCGGGGCTGGGAATATAACTGTGAATACATTTCCCATTTTCTCTGCCCTTGTGGATATTTTAAAGCCTAAGAAATGATAAATAAGTAAATGAGCCTTTACAATAAAACATGATGGAGGTTATGATGGGAGGACAGGTGCTGTGAAAGCTCAGAACAGGGCTACACAGTCTAGTCGTGGGCTCAGAGAAGGACTCCTAGAAGAAATGTCATGCAAACTGAGATCTGAATAATGAGGTGGAATCAAATCAATATCGAATCTTGGATGCCAGGCTGAGA
The DNA here is from genome assembly GCF_000696425.1 of Galeopterus variegatus. Taxonomy (NCBI): domain Eukaryota; kingdom Metazoa; phylum Chordata; class Mammalia; order Dermoptera; family Cynocephalidae; genus Galeopterus; species Galeopterus variegatus. The sequence continues at coordinate 29,485 of NW_007735230.1, read as the reverse complement.
AATTTGAATATTATAGAATAAGTTCTTTTGTTTGTATTGAAGTTTGAAGACAGAAATGGCATAATCCAAACTGTTTTTTTTAAGCAGTTTACTATTGCTACTACCCAGAATGAATGTAAGAAAGGAAATAAGAACAGGGGAGACCCGTTAGCATATTTCAGGTGAGAGACAGTGAGGCTTTGAACAAGTTTAGCTAGAAAAATTCGGAGAAAGAGTTTTTAACTGATTTTATTTTCAATTAGGAAAAGAAAAGGCATGTAGAGATTGTGAGCCTGGGTAACTTGCATCATTTATAAAAAGGAAACTCTAGGGAAAAGATATGCTTGGGATAGAGGAAATATGGGTGAAGGGTGTGCTGGGAGAAGAGAGACAGTGAGGTCAGTTTTAGATATATTGAATTTGAGATGCCAGCCGGATATCTTTAGAGGGAGTTTTAGATTGATAGACTGTTAGAGTTTGGGAGAGAAAGCTAGCTCTGGAAATATTGATTTGGGAGTCTTTTACCACATGAAAATACTTACTGAAACCAATGAAATGGTCAGATGACACAATGGATAAAAAAAAGCGAAGAAAAGCAAGCCAACAGTGGGACCTAGGGGCAGGTGCAAAATTCAGAGGGGGTGGGAGAAAAGGCAGAAATGGCAGAGGAGGGGCAGGAAGAAGAGGAAGGAGGAAAGTGCTAGAAAGTCGTAGAGCCAAGTCTCCGCAAGAAAAGGGAGTGGTCTGCAGTGTCAGACTTGATAGGAGGTTCACGTTATTAGAGCCCTGATGAAAAGAAATGCTACTATTTTATGTGTATTGCCTTGGGGCAGGGAATGTGTGAAAAAAGAACAGGTAGAATTGATAGTGCTGTTTGGTATTTCCCCCCAAGTCAGCTTCCTGCATACTAGGATAACAAATATTTTAAGCCAAGTGCTGTCAGCATATTTTCATTAGAGCCAAGACTTTAAAAACCAAACCAAACTGTTTGAAAACATTCATGAGAATGCAAAGATTTTGTAATTCTGCCTCAGTGTCTCTATATAAAACAACTCATTTTAATGACAACCTAAGCTAGAAAGGCACTAAATACTTTAAAAGCAAAATGTTCTTGATTTCTTAAAAATATGCTTGTGACAGCACAAAATGAAACTAAGAGAAAGGTGTTAAAAACTAGGCAAAAGAGAACAGATGCTAATTTTTAAAGCAATTATTCATTTCAGGCAGATAAGAGGATCTGTCTATCAGGGTATGGTGATCTCTCTTTTGAATTTTTTTGTAAAATTTATCTTTATAAAATGTAACCAATTTTCATGGCCTTTTCCTTCTTCCCTCTCCCCCTTTACTCCCCCTGGCAGCTTCAGTTCTGTTCTCTTCTCTTAAGAAGTTCAACAAATTTTTGTGATTGTTGTATCTTTTTTGTTGTTTATTTGTTTATTTACTTATTTGTTTATTTTCATGAGCTCCCACATGTAAGTGAGGACATGCAGTGTTTCTCTTTCTGTACCTGGCTTATTTCACTTAACATAATTTTCTCTAAGTTCATCCATGTTGCTATGAATGGCAGTATTTCATTCTTTTTTATAGCAGAGTAGTATTCCATTGTGTAGATATGCCACAGTTTCCCTATCCGGTCATCAGATAATGGGCATTTGAGCTGGTTCCAACTCTTGGCTATTGTAAATGGAGCTGCAATAAACATGGGAGTGCTGATATCCCTTTGACATGATGATTTCCATTCCTTTGGGTGTATACCCAGCAGTGGGATAGCTGGGTCATACAGTAGTTCTATTGGTGGTTGTTTCAGGAACCTCCATACTGTTTTCTATAATGGCTCCACCAATTCACAGTCCCACCAACAGTGTAGGAGGGTTCCCCTCTCTCCACATTCCTCCAGCATTTGTTGTTCTTGGTCTTTTTGATAACAGCCAGCTTAATTGGAGTGAGATGATATCTCAAGGTGGGTTTGATCTGTATTTTCTGGGTGCTGAGTGGTGTTGAGCATTTTTTCATGTGTTTGTTGGCCATTCTTATATGAATTTTTTTTTTATTAAAACTTGGGATGAGTTGACATATGTCCACGTGCATCCAGATTTTTTATTTCCCCTCTTAGGCAGTGGCACATTTCATGTCGGGTCCCTTCTTAAGTAGGATGGGTATACATCCCAGTTTGTACTGTTGTCTTAGTGTGATTATCAACAGCACCTACTTCACTTTCTAACATGTTTCCATGTGAATGTTAAATTATATGTTCACTCTACTGCTAGGTTTCTCATGCACTCAGCAGAAAATAATAGCTAACTTTGGGGGCTCTGGCATTAGACTTGCCAACATTTGAATCTAGACTTCATCATTTTCTTGTTTAGTTTTTGGCAAGGTTTGCTCTTGGGCAAGTTTGAGACTTCCTAGGTCTAAGTTTCCTCAGATGAGAAAGGAGAATAATTGAATAATTATAGATATTATCTAATACAGTTATGGTGAAGAGGTGATGTGCATAAAGGGTTCAGCACATTGCCTAGAACATACAGAAACAATAAATGTTATTATCGTCATGCCCCATCTAAAGCTCTTCTATAGACTGGGGTTGATTATAAGTTTTGATGTTTCTTGGAGGTAATGACTTCTTCACATTCCAAAGTTTCTCAGTGCTAGGACTCCACTGTAGGTGGTGTTTTCTCTGGCATTAGGTACAGTAAGGGGTGCCCTTAATAATCTTTCACACGTAGGGGTTTATCCCAACATTGAGCTCACCATAGGTTCTATGATAACCAGCAATCACTCTTGGACCCAATCTGAAGAGAGAATAGAAATAGAGAAAACAATTATAAACATACTCAACAAACTACATAACCAGCATTCTCAGTTCAGACCATATAAATTTCAAAGGCATTTTGTTACCCTCGTATTTAGTATTACATATATAACAACATGAATCTTGAAGGAATAAAGTCTTTTTCTTTTAGTTCTAAATTATATTCTATAACCTTAAATGTAAGTGTTCTAATTCTTTGCCTGCTACCACTCCAGGGAACCAACATAGATGCAAATATCCAAAAACTAAGCTAAATTATTCTATGGATTTTTGCACTGCTTCAAAAGTCAGAAAGCATGCAAAATCCTCTTTTATCTTAAGAAAATTCCACTATCATTTTGGGCCACAAAGTTGGGTCTCAAAAGTTATGTGACGTACATAATGCAATAATGCTATCACTGCTCCTGCCTTTTTAAGCCTTCTTCCTCAGATGGTCTTATTACCAGATTTTCTTTGGTTGATGAAAAAATTTTATCACTAAAGTCACAATTAATGAAAAGTATGTGTTGTTTTAGTATCGCCAGTTGCCAGCGTCTGGTCTGACTTTAAGAACTGTAGGATTGCCTGATGTCTGCCTACATCACTGAGTTTAAGGTTTTTTTATATTCGTGCTTTTAATTTCTGTTATTTTTCATCAGCATGGATTGATGTCAATGTTTGTGAGCATTCATGATTGATTGCCTGTGAGAAAAGCAGCGAGTGAACCTGGAGATGTCTCCTTTCTCTGAGTACTAACCCTGTTCCTGAGAGGTTTCAGCTGGGGGGCAATGTGTAAGCTCCTGGGGTGCCGGTTATAACCACAGGAGGCCAGCAAGTCCTCCAGCCAATGCTGACTTTCACTGCCTTTCCAAGGAGTTTCAGCTACTGCACTCAGTCCTCCCCTCTCCATGCAAAAGGGATCTTTTGGCCTAGAAGCCCAGCACAGCAAGAAGCAAAACGCCCTCTTAAATTTCAGATTCTGGATATGTTTGCCAAACAGTATATTATTCCCTGTTCAACAGACTACAGCAACTCACTGCTTTGAATGATACATCTTACCCTCTGATGGTCTGAGATTTGTCCACCTCAAACAAAAAGTACACGTTTTCCCCAAAATACTCATAAGCAGTGCAGGAATGTGATTAAGAACCCATTCTTTCACCAACAGGGACCTGAGTCTAAATTTTAAGTTTGCTGCTGACTATTTGAATAACTTCAAGTATGTGCTGGAACTTCCTCATCTTTAACATTGGGATCATAATAGAAGTCACCACATAAGACTGTAACAAAGATTACATGAGTTAATACAAGCATTTAATCCAGTGTCTGGAACACAGTGTTCAATGAATCCTGGCTATTACTGTATATTAGCCTATCATTTACCAGGAGCATTTTGATTCTCACAACAGGGTTGCAGCCTAGGCTGAGACCCCCATCATGGTATACTATCCCTTCTCATCACATCAGGCCATACGGTCAAAAATATAGCACAGACCCTCTTCAGGCAACCGCTGCCTCTGCCTTCAGAAATGTCATTGCTCTGAAGATAGCGAGTGAGAAGGAGATGATGACAAGTTACTGAGCTGGAAATAAAGAGGTAAAAAGAATGCATTTATGGACACATGAGTTTTCAAATCCTCTCAGCCTATCTACGGGACTTTATTTGGATCCAGTGCCATCTGTTTGCCGGATGTCTCTGACAGAAATGTGTCCATGAATTCGGGCCCTTCTTTTTTTCCCCCTCAGCTGTGCAGTGTAGCCAGATGTTCTTATGTTTCAGAAGCAGCCACATCCATCAAGCTCTTTGCAGGGCAGGATCATTCATGCTTGTGTAACTTCATTTCTCCAGCAGTGAGACCAGTGGGCTTGTTTACCCACTATTTTTATTTTCCTTTTTTTTTTCATGTTGCTTCAAATTAAATTAAAAGCCAGCCCTGTCACTAATTAACCAAGGGTGGCACATTTGTAAACCTGGATTTGCCTGGTTGCCAGTAGAGAAAAATCCCTCTGCACTCTGCCAAAACCGTGTTTACCAGGCACCATTGGTGTCTTGGCAATGCTGCTTGGGTTTTGTCAGAACATAATGTAACTGTGTAAAAGATGTCCTTCGGAGATGTTCGCTGACTTGTGTTGTTCCCAGACTTAAATATGCTGTGAACTAATTAACACCAGCGTGAGAGTAAACACTCAAATATCGTTACCTTGTGAATAACAGCACACAAATTTCTATGCATGGTTTTCCGTCTCCTAAAAAAAGAATGATGACGGTTGTTATCACAGGAAGAGAAAATATTGGGAAAGTAAAGCACTGGCATCTGCTAATGGCATTCTCTCATCCCAGTTTCTAACAAGCTTGCAAACTCCGGGGTAGAGACTTATTATCAGAAATGTGTGACATAAGTATTGCAGATTTGGCCAGAGAAGAGGGAACTCTGTCTTTGGAGGCAAATGTGCCATCGAGAAGGTTCAGTGGAGGTGGAACTCGAATTCATGCTGGAAGGAAATGTTTTCTCACTTTCTCTCCCTTCTGCATAAGAGTTCCACTGACAACAGGGCCATTTGAATCCAGGGACTCTGAACCTAAGATGACATATTGCTTAGGGACACCCTGAGGTTGACACCTTCTGGGCTATGGAGTGAATAAGGAACCTGCTTCCTCTGACCATTAATCTGAAATGACCCTGACAATGGGAATCTGAAATCCCAAGTGCCCAAAGGAAATGAAGTGGAAGAAGAGAACAGAGACCAGCTTTATTGAAAAAATGCTTGTTTTTACACATTCCAATGGAAGTATTCATTTTTTTTTCCTTGAAAGCTTTATTTTAGCCTAGGAACACACAGACCAAAAAGTTATATTTATATATATGAGTGGGTCTTCAAAAAGTTCATGAAAAGAGTCCTGTCTTTTAATTCTATTTTTCCACGAAATTTTTGAGGTGCCCTTGTATACTCTACAGCTAAGCTGCCCAATAGAACTTTCTGTGAGAATGGAAATATTTTCTGTGCTGTCTCATGTGGTAGCATCCAGCCACATTGTGACCACAGAACACTTGAAGTGAGCCTAATTTGACTGAGAGATGAATATCTAATTTACTTTAATTTTAGTTAATTTAAATGTAAATAGTCACATGTGGCTACAGCTACTATATTGTGGCTACGGCACAGCACTCTATAAAATATAAAGGGTGACATTGTTTTATATTTTTGCAAACCTTTTTACTGTCTGGCATAATAGAAGATGGTTTGTTCTCATATTTGTTTCTGCATTCTACCAATTGAACTAGTTCTGGTTAAAGTTTATGAAAAACTAACCATACTCAGAATATATACTTAGAAAGGGAGAAATACACTCAAGAAATAAGATTTAATAAAATTAACAAATTTTCCTACCTCATCACAGACATGCTTAAGTGAAATTAGTATTTAAAAAATCTCTTGGTACCACTGCCTAGATTCATGCTAGGGCACTAGCAGTTTTACCCACCATTGCTTTTGTACCAATAATATAAATGTCAATGTAGTGAGTACATTGTTATTTGTTAAGACAAATAATATCTAAGTATATTTTGTAAATAGTTTAGACTATTTTTTTTGTCTTTTTTCGTGACCGGCAACGGGATCGCAACCCTCCATGTTGCACCCGCACCACACTCAGCCAGTGAGCGGCCGGTCTGTATGTGGGATCTGAACCCTCGGCGGGAGTGCCGCCGCACTCCCAAGTGGTGCACTGTAGCAGTGCGCCACCGGGCCGGCCCAATAGTTTAGACTTTTCAGATTCCCTAAAAGTTATCAGGGGCCCCTATAATTCTCCAGACCACACTTTTAGCAGTACTCTAAAATCTTCCAGCATTCCCCATCCTGTACCCTCAAGCATGCAAGTGTACACACACACACCACCCTTTCATCTAACAGAACGAATTAGCTCTATTCTTGGAGAGCTTGGAGCCAGCCAATAATAAGAATCACACCTTCTCCCCCAAGCCCTTAAGTTACATTTCCCAGCAAACATAATTCCCACATTAAAAGGAATTCTGGTGCCAATTGTAAGAACTGTTACATTCCTTTTTTACCCTGTTCCACACAAACAGATTTGTAAGTTCTTACTTCATCCCCAAGCTCAGTATTTTCAACCTGTCTGCTGGAAAATCCACGGGGATACATATCTGTAAATAAGCATCTGTTTCTTTTATCTCCTGGCTGATCTATTTCTGCTATTAGGCTGTGAGTTCTTTGAGAGAAAATAGTATTATTTAATAAATATTAACTGGATGAATGGACGTATGATGTATCAGTTCTGTCCATCCACACCTCTCCCATGCTGATTTGCTTCTCTTCTTGTTTCATTTTTCCTATTAGTCTTCCCTTCCACACAGTCGCTTAGTCATTTGATCCTAGCATCATTTTAGAGCATTTCCTCTTCTATCTAATTTATGTAAAAACCATGAGATATAGCTAGTCCTTATAGGAAAAAAATGCATGACTACCTGCCATTTGGGTAAATGACTGCCTAACAATTGCAAGTACAGTATCTATCACATTGGTATTCTTAACCGAAAAAAGAGTTATGGCCTCTTGTAATTTTCCGATTTAAGAATAAAACTTGGTAGAAATGGCATTGTCAATACTATATTTTAGGAAATTGTTAAAAACTTTAAAAGAATTCTCCATGATTCAGATCTATTTAAAATTCAACAGGTCTTCAGATGTCCTCCAAGCCCTGGCTTTCCTCATGCTAAAACTTATAGACCCAGACATTGCAGGTCCCGTTCTTGGCAGAGGACCCGTGGCTTCACATTATGTGGGGACTCAATATACCATCTTTTAGTCACTGAGTTTATTTCTGGGCTCTCCTGACTGACTGCCTAAATTCTTTAGGGCCCCATGGCAAAACCTTCTCCAGAGGATCTTAATACATTCTGAATTTGGGTTGCAAAGGAGTCTGGAGACTGTTGCTTTAGGCTGGAGCCCAACTGGCAATGCAAACTGCATTGATGGCTCTCCTTTGCCTTCTTAGGCAATTGTGCTGCTTTCACACATAAACATGCTTTCCTAACAATCACTAAAAAAGAAAATCTGTACTATATGATCAAAGTGTGTTGAGCTAGGGCTGGCCCGGTGGCGCACTGCTACAGTGCGCCGCTTGGGAGCGCCGCAGCACTCCCGCCGAGGGTTCGGATCCCACATACAGACCGGTTCCCGCTCACTGGCTGAGCGAGGTGCGGGAGCAACACCGAGGGTTGCGATCCCGCTGCCGGTCCCGCCGCAGCACTCCCGCCGAGGGTTCGGATCCCACATACAGACCGGTTCCCGCTCACTGGCTGAGCGAGGTGCGGGAGCAACACCGAGGGTTGCGATCCCGTTGCCGGTCCTGGTCCGGTACGGGCGCAACACTGAGGGTTGCGATCCGTTGCCGGTCATGAAAAAAGACAAAAAGGAAAAAAAAAAAAAGTGTGTTGAGCTACTAATATGAGAATCTAATCTTCTAAAGGAAGCATGTTGTAGTGGTATAAGACCTGGACTGAAAGTTAAGAGATCTCTCTTTCAGTGCTGGGTTTGACCCTGACTCAATGATAAAAACTTGGACAAGTAATAGAACTTTTTTGGGTTTCAGCATCCTAGTCTATAATATGAACCATAATTTTCTTTCCATCTTTGAATTCTCTGGTTTTCTAAATCCATAATAATCCTCATCTTAGCTTTCCTACTCTGATAAAAAAGCTACACACTTATAGTTTGCCCTTTGCAAACAGATTCTTAAAAATTAAGTTGAATTTTATTTTGCTTATTAAACTATTTACTAATGAGCCAGTTATGAAATGTAAGTATAAGTATTAATGTATATATGACTTGCCTTCTGAGTGTACTAAGGCAAGTGCAGTATTAAAAACCTGGGGCCAGATACTCTTCGTTTTCCACTCAGTGGAATAACTTGTTTGGTCAAATACCTCAGTAAAATCCAGAGTCAGAAACAATCTACAAAAAATCGAGATGAAAATTACTTGTAAGCTATCTTTTTTTCATAACCCCAATTTTTGCAACTATAGATGTATAAATATAAAGTCATATACTTGAGTAAAATTTTCATGGAAGATACAAGATGTGCTCAAGTTCATTATTTTCTAATTTCTTTATTTCATTGAACAGAAACACAATGGGTAAAGTACTCAGTGTCCATGTGAACATCACAAAATACTAGCACTGGAAAAAGCCGCCTTCTAATAACTTTCCAATCTCTACCTGAAGAGAATATGGTTTGAGACCTGGTATAACCATTCCATTTGCAGCGAGGCAGTTGGATTATTGTGTCTTTCTTCACACCATCATTATCACTGTGACATGTGATCAAACACTGGTGATGAGGGTGAGGAGAGGAATATTTATTAGTCTTAGACCCTACAGTGATTTACATCAAAGCAAGTTAGCATACTGAAATTTGTTCAGTAAGAATGTGGATAGAAAAAAGTGCTGTGATTGCAAATACTGGGCTAATTCAGAGAAAGTGGACTTCCATCTGGGAAGCAAGCAGATTAAAACAATCAGCTGTTTTCTCTTAAGAGTTAGTAAACATGGTTGAGTTGGTGGCATAGGTTTTCTATTGAGGCTATTTATTGCATTTCAAAAATGCAATTTTAGCAACAAAAATTCTTAGGAATCAAGTGTTTATTTCGATATGAACAGACCTTCTGTGAAATGTCCTTTCACTAAATATCACTTTTGTCCTTTTCAGACTACTCCAGTTTATTACTTGCTAAATTAAAGGAGAACGATTCTAGATTCACCTACAGTGAACAATTTGACTGATCACAGTAAATTTAACATGGTCTCATTAATATCTACCTCCTTCTTCAGGAAATTGAAGTCTTCTAAAGTCACATATTAAATTATAGTGGTGCAAACATTCTTAGGTTAAATGGCCAGTGACAGCCCATCTATTCACTCTTTATCTCCTTTTCAAAGAATCCTCGTTATGAGAAGTCATCATTCTATTCCCTCAGGAATAGCTTAAGCATGGTGGTCCGCCCTCTCATCTCTCGCTCCCATCAGTTTTACATTTCCTTGCCCAGAAATTTCAAGATGACATTAAAAAATACCCCAAGGGATTTTATTTCCTTTGTTGGGGGTGGCGGGGGGTGGGGGGGATTGCTTCAAGGTGGCTCTGTCTTTATGTTTTGAGAACAAAGTATAACCGAGAGCAACAAGACAAGAGAAACCACAAAGGAATACAGGAACAATTAAATGACTACCATAAATGATGCATCCAAATGAACAGAAGTTGGTACAGTATGTAAATTGACTGAGGAGAGGATCATTTGGAAAATAAAAGATGAGAACTTGCAATAGAGCAGTGACCACAAGCTCAAAGTTTTACTTAAAAACCTACACTTCTGCTTGCCTGTAAGCTGTTATCTATTGTCTCTTCTCTCCCCCTCATCAGCTCTCTCATGAGACTTTGCTTTAATTTATATGACTGGCTCACAAGTCTGAGCTCACTGAGAAAGAGCTATTTCTAAGATAGTAAATCAAAATAACATCAGAGTCACTTCAAACAATGTTTTTGAAATTCAAGTTCAGAACAAGTAGTTCAGACTTTACAAATACTTTTGGCTTCACACCTGCTTTCCTTCTCAACTATGTCTTCAGTGACATTGTGCAAAGCATCTAAAGGGCAATTCCATTCCCATAGGTTACATTGACCTTGCAGAGCTGAAGAATCAAAAAAAAAAAAAAAAAACCCAGAAGGATTTGTTTGGGCCTAGGAACTAAATAAGCACAAGATAAAAATCACAGTGGAAGTGAGTGTCATTGAAATAAAGTGACTTGTTTTTATCGCAAGGCTATTTTCAGTTAAGTCCACTCTAATGCTTATCTTTATTCATCCTACAGGTTATAGATAATGCATGACCATATTAAAATTCTCTTCTAGGTCTGAATCTCCCTATCTCTGGTAGACAAGCTGGGTCCTTGACAACTTGATTGTATGTGTGTTGATTTTTAAAAGTCGACAACATGAAAACTTTAAAGTTGGAATTTCCTGATTATTTTAGGCAAAATTCTACATACTGCATTGATAGTGCACAGCAATTTTAGAGAGCAACAGTAATTGCATTAAGTGATTTAGACTGAACAGATTGCATAGAAGCAGAGGGAATAGTAGATCTGGATTCTTTTTAAGAAAGCTCTTAGTAAAGAATAACATATATGTAGAAAAGTATAAAACTCCTAACTGCTCAGTTTGGTGAATTTGCACAAACTGAACACACCCCTCTAACCATTTATCAGATTAAGAAATAGAACATTAATAGGCACCCAAGAAGCCTCTATGCCCTGCCCAGTCACAATTCCCTGAGAAGCAATCACTCTCCTGATTTCTATCACCACAGTTTCATTTAGGCAGTGTTTGAAATGTAGATAGATGGAATAATTTAATGTGTACTCTTTTATATCTAGTTTCTTTCACTCAGTACTATGTTTACAGATATTCATGTCATTGTATGTGACAGTAGCTTGTTAATTTTCATTGCTGTGTAATATCCTATTGTATGTATCAATAATATATTAAACATCCCTTGATATTTGTGCTCTTACTAATAGTGCTAAATCAACGTTGTTTTAATACACATACATATGCATTTCAAAGTGTGCATATTATATACATCAGTAGACACTGCCAAACTGTTTCTCAAACAATTATAACAATTTTCCCACCCATCAGAAGTGTGTGAGGCTTCTTCTTGATCTATATCCTCATAATTTTTTGATATTGTCAGTCTTTATTATTTTAGCCAATTTCATTGTAGTGTAGGGGTTTCACATTTTATAGTTCTAATTAAAATTTCCTTGATAACTAATGAAGGTGAACACTTTTCAAATGTTTACTGGCCATTTGGATTTACTTATTTGAGAAGTTCTTGTCAGAACCCTTAACATAGCACATACTGATATGTGGTATGTGTGCGTTCCCAGCATAAGTCTTTTGTTAAATACATGCATCTCCTTCTGTAGCTTGACTTGCCACTCTCTTAATGGTGTGTTTTAATGAAAATAAATTTTAATTTTAATTTTGTTTGATCTACCAAATTTTTACTTATGATTAGTGCTTTTTGAGTCCTGTTGAACAAAATTATTACCTTCCCAAATTTTATGAAAATATTCTGTTACCTTCTAGAGGCCTTAGGGTTTTCCTTTAAAAATACACACCTCTATCTGACATCATTTATTGAAAATGCAGTCCTTTCCCTCCCTGCATTGCAGTGATGTCTTTCTCTCTGCAGGAGACTGAATATTTGGGGGTCGGTTTCTGGATTCTCTGTTCTGTTCTGGGATTGGTCTATTTGATTATCATCAAACCAACCACACACTGTCTTAATAACGAAGCTCTCGAATAAGTCTTGATATCTGGTGGTGTTAGTTCTCCAACTTTGTTTATTCTCAAGATAGCCTGTCATTTGTGTGTGTGTGTGTGTGTGTGTGTGTATATATAATATATATATTTAATAAGCCTGACAATCTCTATTCTCCATTCCCCTCTGCAACAACACAATAATAAGAAAAACACAATAACAACAACAGCAAAACCTACTGAGATCTTGATAGGAATTGTAACTGTATAAGTCAGTTGAGGAAGACTAGAAAACCTGGAAAATGTTGAGTCTCTATGAGTTTTGGGTGAACACTATTGTCCACCCAACACGCTGAGATTAATCACTCCACGTGTGTTGCTGTTTGCAATCTTACTATGATTGGTTGTAGGCAATTTAGGAAGCCAAATATGTTGATCCTAGGTAAGATTACTGTACATACTGGCTCTTGCCACCTCACCCATCTGACTGTAGGTTATAGAAAGGCAAATGAAGCAACCCTAATATTCTGACATTGTTAGCATGTGAGGTGGCCCTCACTGGGAATCAGGTTGCCCTCAACAGCTGGAATCAGTAAGGTGCTATGATTAGAACTGGGACATAATTTATAAAATATACATTCTACAATTTACCCCTTGATTTTGAGAATTAAAAAAAATTTAAAAAAATAAATATTGTCTTGAATCTATGAACATGGAGTATGCTTTTATTTATTTAGATGTTCTTTAATTTCCCAATATTATTTATGATTTTCAGTGCACAGGACTTGCATGTCTTTCCTGGGTATTTGATAATTTTGGAGTTATTTTAAATGGCATATATTATTTTAAAATTTAAATTTTCTAATTTTTGTTTTATTTGATTCATTTTTTCTGCAAATCTTATCACTGAAAAGTTTGGTCAACTATAAGCTAACCTTAGCTGAAAGTAGAAACTGAGACCACTTATATTATAGATAACTATTACATTAATAAAATTATATTTGTTCACATGAAAATAAATATTGCTCTGCAGAAACACTAACTACATTTGCCCTAAAGTGATCCTAAATGTGATTATGGGAGAGAAAATGAGAATGTGAGTTTTTGTTTTTGGTTTTTTGCTCAGTTCTGAGATGACACTATGGAAGTGCATTTTCAGCAAAAAAATCACAGTAAAGAGTTAAGTGGACTAAATGTGATTTATCCTGCCTACAATGAAGGTGCAATAAATGGGCACATAACTACCCCAGCGTGCAAAACTCCTTCAGTGTAAATGAGCCAAACTGCTAGTTATTTGTCGACTGCCCTGTCATTATCCTGTGCACATCCATCTCTAATAGGGCCTGTCAGGCTCATATATGCCTGTGCATTGTGACTTGCTGTATCTCTTCTGAGTATTTCTTGTTGTGGACCTATCTGGTTAGAGGAAAAGAACAAAACAACAACAACAAAAACCAGTACCCAGATTGACAGTGATCAGAATAGGGTGATGGAATTTGGGGACTGGAGAGAAATGGGAGTGGGGGAGACAACATAGACACATAATGAATAAAAGTTGTACACTAAATGGCTGATTTAATCTGTCTTGGAGCTTGATTGGTAAGCCCCACATCTAAGTAATAGAAATCTTGTTGTTATTTTCTTCCTGGCACATGTAAAATCTGTATAACATAACCAGTAAAATGAACCTTAACCCAAGGAAGAATCCTTTAAGTTCACAAAAAAATAAATTCAATGTACAAATAAATTTTCCACACACTTTTACACATACTCTAATAATGAAAGCAAATATGTGAGGTGTGCAGAACAGGTGTAATTCTTATCTGTTGGGGAAATTGAGATTCAAGGAAATTAATGGCCAATGACTCCATAAAGAGCAAGATTCCAGAGTTTTTGAATCTTGCTTTAAAATTCTTTCTTTAAAACCTTAGTAATACTTTAATTTTATCTTTTATAGAAATGCCTCTTGATATCCCAAAGCATAAATGTAGTGATCTTAGAATATTTCTGAAGTACATCAAATTTATACTCCTCTTTTGCATTGTAAGCATTTTTCGCTTTTGAATATTTCATCAGTATTTTCATAGGAACTCCCTTTGGGTAGTAATTTCCCTAGGCCCAGCATGGTAATTTTTGTTCTGTGTCAGATAGAATTCTGCAGAAAAAATGGAATAGCAACCTAACAACATACAGGACAGAATGTGGCCCTTTTTTTGACAATGAAACATAACTAGTGATGTAAACAAAATGGCTAATCAACCCAAAACAATTTCTAACACGTGCAAAAGAAAGGATCAGAACAGAATCAAAGTGAAAAAAGGCACAATCATAATTGACAACCATGTGTTAGACTCCTGAAGCATTGAAAACTTAACAGAAAAACTAAGGACTTATTTATGTTAACCCTAAGTTGTGTTTTTCCTTTTTTATTGCTTTAATTTCTTTAATTTTTTAAAACAATTATTTATTTTTTGTTTTAATTTATCAATAACCAGTATTTATTGGCGCAGCAGCCATGGGATGCTAGGATGAGAATCAATATAATAAAAGAAGACATTACCAAGCTGTGAATCTGGAAATGTGATTTCTCAATCCCTGTTCTAAACCCTTACAGTTGTGCGACCTCAATCCAGTTACATCACCTCTCAAACTAGCCGTTTGCTCATTTCTAAAATGAGAGTGCTTGGGCTTCATGTCTCTATAGTCCTGGTCATCTCAAAGTTCCCCCACAATCTCTTGACCTAGTGGGGAGGGGAGAGATTAGAGGCAGGATACCTCTAAAAGAGCTTCTAATAGTTTGCCTCATTTGGACTTATTTTCCTACTCCCAAAGGCTGGCAATAAGGTTAGAGGGCATATGTTGATCAGATTTGTGAAAAAAAAAGATTTTGAATATTTATATTGAATGATTTGAGCTATTATAAAGATTATAAAAATGTCTATGTCATAGAGAAGTTTTGCTCTCTGTGGGGAGACATTTTGCACAAATACATGATTATGTGAAATTCAAATAAAGCTTGAGTGAAGTGCTAAAATGACAAGAGTGTAATAAGCACTGGATGCTATAGAAATTCAGAGATCCAGGAGGTACATCTGGAGGAACCCCAATGATGAACTTGAAGAAGGGGCTTAGTTAACGGGCAGATCTGGATAGGCGGACGTATAGAAGGTGGTGCCCATTTTTGATGAGAACATAATCAAGGTATTGAATGCATAGAAGTGAAGGCAGTATCTTCCAGGAATAGTGAGAGGAAAGTTATCTTAGATCAGAGGACTGTTGGGAGGTAGGATTGGAGGAGTTGGGGAATAGATGTTCAGGTTGAAGCTGGACTTTGTTCATGGGGAACTAGCAAAGGGAAGGGATTGCAGGGCACAATTTAATCTTTTACAAAGATCAAACAAAGGTCAATTGGAAGAATTGATTAAATGAGAAAAGAGACCAGTGGCAAGGAGTCAAGTCAGACATCTAATTGCGAGACATAGCTGAAAACCTAGAGCACGAGAAATGGAAAAATGCAGTATGGAAGAAGCTTCTTCACTCTCCTTTCTTCGTTTCGCCTTTCCCTTCCTGATCTGAATAAGCCTCTGAGTAATGAGGTAATGTAGATAAAATTGTGTTTTCATTCCTCAAGCCTAAGAAAGCATGCCAGTCCCTGGGGGTGGGCTTTGGTTGTTGGGTGATGGGTGACACAGGATTGATTCTGCAGTTTGCCTCACAGGGCCACTGGGAAATTGTTCATCGTTGTGACCTTTTGTTTTCACATGATCATGGAGATATGACCCAATCCCCGCCCTCAGTTCAAAAAGAAAACAAATCCTCTTCATGACTTTGTTGTTTCTCCTCACTTCTTGATCTCAGTCAGCCAACTTTTTTCTAGGGTCTCCTATTTGTCCTCCTCCCACGATGATATTCTTGAATGTTTTGTTTCCTTGGAGCCAAAGACACACTCTTTCTGTGGAGTGAAACAGAGTGGATCTCACCAAAGTCGCTCTGGACTAGCTGTCCGTAGCCCAGTGATAATAATTCCACTATCTAAAAGAAAAATGTAATTTTACCACAAACACTCCCATGATGATTCAGTCCTAACTCTTGCCAGAGAGAAGACTGCGCCATTTTTTTTTTCTCCCCAGCACACAGGCTGCTGTGAAGAAGCATCTGCTGTCTAATTCTTTTCTATATTAGGATAAAATGCTTTTTGGCTTGCTGATTTCAGGCCCTTAGGAAAAGAGAGAAAAAAATAGTTTCTCATAAAGTCTTCATTGCACAACAGTTGTTCTGTGTCCTGGGAACCCCAGCCATGGACTCGTGGACTGAGCCATAACAGCAACAGCTCAGAGATAATAGGGTCAGAAGCTGGAAAAGATGTGCTCACTCTGGGGGTACAGATGGCAACTATTTAGTTTGAATTCTTCCACTGAGCCTGCTTTAATGCCCAAATCATTTTTACCGGCTTCTTATCCCATTTGGGAGGGCCAGCATACTTTTCCTGAAGACTAACCAGATACAGCGTGTGATTTTCGCCATTCAAATAAGGGTTTGCAGACCCCACTGAAACAGAATGAAGTATAGGCATAAAACCCCTTGCTCAGAGACGGGTATGTCCTTGAGAATGTGTCTGAAGAGCATCTGAGGAAAAATGTGTTGGGATGGTATTTCCCTATCGTTTCCTTCTGAGCCTCCTTCCTCGGGGCTGCTTTTGCTGAAGACAAGGGCATGTTGTTCGCATGAAGATTCCTGGCCCAGATCAGGGCAGGAGGCTAAGGCAGGTGGAGGGGCCACTTGAGGGATCATCACCTGCTGAAGGCTCTTGACCCATCTCATGAGAATGCTAGACAGGACAATCTAGAAATCACTTGTATTTTGTTTTCTCCCTCTTGGCCTTCAGCTTTCTGTGTGCCAGTGACCTGTTTACCACTGCAAGTCCTGGTAAGCTGAATAGCATCTCTGGACACCATTTAGGAGTAAGCTGGGAGGTCCAAGCTATCTGCTGGGAAACAATCACATCTACAGGGTTGAGTGCTATGTTTATTTGTTTTTGTAATACAATAATAATTATTATCATTGCTGTTGCTGTCGTTGCTATGATTTTTCAAACTGGCTCATTTTACGTATTTCTTATTACCCTCACCCTCATGGACAGGGGAGATAGTTATTAATATTAATATTTCTTAAACTAGCAAATCTCATATGTCTTACTATTTGCAATTATTATTTAAGGACCATAAAGAATGAAGCCTCCTTTTCTGTCTAATAAGATGGATTTAAAAGCCAAAGTGAACCATAACAAAATCAAACGAACCAATTTTTTAAAACGTCATCAGTGATGGAGGAAGAAGAATGTTTATAAAGTGATAAACATTTGCTTCTTCACAAAGCCCAGACTTTATGCCTCCAGCCATAACATACCTGTTCTTAGAGTTTTAACAATGCAGCTCTCAAAAACTTCCATTTTTGTCGTGAGCAATTCACAGATTTCGGCTTCTAGCTCCCTGGTTAGAGTTGATGGGCCAGGGAAAAATTTTTATTAGGTTTCAATGCATCTGCGGTGCTTAAATAAGAGACTGAAACAGGCATTTGTTCTGTGCTGTAGGGTGATAAGTTGCATTAATTTTTATCTTAGGCTGTCTCCAAACATGGCTTTTATAGACTAATAAAAAAGCAATTTTTATAAGTTCACAAAAAACAATGAACACAGTCGAGCATAAATATCTCATAACCAGGGCCAGAGGAAAATTATGAACTAAAAAATCTGCTGAAAGTGGCACAAAAAGCACAATTTCTAGATGTTGTATTCTCCAGGTTAATTAAACTCTCACCTCAATGGAAAATTCTGTAAATGTAAATTTCTACTGGTGGTTCCTCCCTGTTCTTACCCACTGGTTGGAACTCTATCTCCCTAACCTTTACTAATTTATACCCATCGTACCTTTTAAGATCAACCTCAAAACTCCACTCTTTGCAAATAATATCACCCATTAACACTAGTCCTCCTCTGCATACTTCTAACACTCACTTTCTAATATTTTGCTTCACATTAATTATTAAGGTGTTTCCTTTTCTTTAACTTTAACTAAATTGTAAGCTATTTCAAAAATATGAAGTTTGATTTCTTTCTGTTATACTTTTCAAATACTTACTGTTACCATTCTTTTTGTGGTGCAAAGAATTTAACCTAACTAATTAACCTCCCAGTTTTCTCCCACTATTATAATCCTAAGATTCTAATTCATATTTCTGGAGAGATATTGTATAAATGTATGGACAGAATCTCTCAGACAATAATTTAAAGTATATTTTGACTAACTCTCTTACCAAAGCTATAGCTGAGGGCTTTAAAATGATGGTAGTACTACATTATTATACAATTTATAATGCATATGAGAAATACCTTATTCACATAAATCAATTTTTAATGTAAAAACCAAAAGAATTTTCCTAAAAGCTGAAAAAAAAACATGACTCATTCACATCTTTTGTTTACTTAGTCCCAAACGTATGAATATTTGGCAACTTCCATTTGACTGACAGAAATTTTGACTTTTGATTCTGCCAGTAAAGGTTCATGTGACTACCCTTTAAGTTTGGAGCATAAATTATTGCTTTAACTTCTTCTGCAAATTTCATGTTTCAGCCTCATTATTAGCCTGGCATAAAGATTTTTTTATTGCTTCAGCACTTATAGAAAAAAAGGAAAAGAAGCAAGTAAGCAAACAAACAAACAAACAAAAAATCCAGGGTTTAGGTTATAGATATGCTAACTATTCTGATTAGATCATTATACAATATACACATGTAATACATGTACTGAAATAACAAACTGTACCCCCAAAACATGTACAATGAAAAAATAAGTTAAAATTAAAAAATATATATACAGGAACTTTAATATCCAGCCCGTTGCCTTAGACAAAGAATCTTGACTTTCTTAGGCTGTAAGTCAGTTAAATTTTCCTGAGGTGGTGCTCATTGTTGAGGTGTTTTGTTTATTTGGCTATTAGGAAAATAAAGGCAGTACCTAGAATTGAGCTGGGGGTCTATTTAAAGATAGGGAAAAAACAAAATGTTTTTTCTCCTCTCACACACCACTTAACCACCACACAACTTCTGTGACCAGATGTGTGAGGAGTGTTCTCCACACACCAACCAATTCTCCCGCAGACATCAACTGGGTGTCCTTTAATTCAATTCAACTTTGGCAGTATCTACCCGGATATAGTGTTAGATCCAGGCTCAGTCCCACGAGACTATCTCCCACTTAGGTGTCAATTGCAAGTCCCAGGTTGTGACCTGTGCTTCTGATCAACTGGCTATAAATTGGGATTCTCACAACCTACACACTGGGTTTGATTAATTTGCTAGAGGGTCTCACAGAACTCAGGAAAACACTTTACTCATGTTTACCAGTTTATTAATAGAGAATATAATAAAGAATACAGATAAACACCCAGTTGAAGAGACACATAGGGCAAAGTCTGGGAGTGTCCCAAGCACAGAAACTTTTTTCTCTGTAGAGTTGGGGTGTGCCATTCTCCTGGCATTTGGATATGTCTACCAACACAGAAGTTCTCTGAGCCCAGTCTTCCTAGGCTTTTATGAGGCTTTATTACATAGACATGATTGATTAAATCATTGGCCATTGGTGATTGACTCAACCTTCAGCCCTTCTCCCCTCCCCAGAGGTTTCCAGGGGGGAGGGGGCTGCTAAAGGTTTCAATCCTCCAATCACAAGGTCGGTTCCCCTAGCAACGAGCTCCCATCCCAAGGCTTTCTAGGATCCCACTAAAAGTCACTTGTTAGAACAAAAGATGCTCTCTCTCCCAGGAAATTCCAAGGGCCTTTGGAGCTTTGTGCCAAATGCTATTACTCAGGAAATTACAAAGGTCTTAGGAACTCTGTGTGGGAAACCTGGGTTAAAAGGCCAGATATCAGAACAAAAATTTCTTCTAGCACCCCTATCACCAGAGTTTTACAAGCTCTGTGTCCCAGAAACCAGGGGCAGAAGCCAAATACATATTTCTTATTATATTAAAGTATCACAGGGTCCTATTTTCAAAATAACCCATTCTATGTGGCACCTTTGAGTCTGATATATTCATAGTATACCTCTTAGTGGAAGAATGTGGGGGGGTGGTAAAATTAGAAGCTATTTTATAATTTTTGTAGAGGGGGAATTTGAGGTCAAGCTGACCTTATCTAGCAAGCACATCAGTTTACTTAAATTACTTGTTTATTTTGAAAAGCTTTGATGACACTTCTGGAGATTAACAGGAGAATTCTTTATATTATTTAAGGTGATGCCAGCAGCTGAGACTAACAATTTTAAAATATCAATGGCTTAACACAATAAAAGTTTAGTTTTTGTTCATATAACATAATGTCTATTCCTGGTCAGGTGACTTTTCTCCAAGTTCTAATTTCTGGACAAGGTTTCTTCTATCCTGGGGCACTGACATCATCAATAAATGGCTTCCAGGACATCACGTTTTTAGCATCAATCTGCTAAGGAGAAGAGAAACGAGGAATTTCCCTTTTTAACAGATCACGTCTCTAAGTACAGTATATCTTTGGCTAGAATTCATTCACATGGTCACATTTAACTGCAGGGGAGCCTGGGAAATGGAGGTCTAGCTGTGTGTCCAAGAAAAATTAAAAATAGGTTTGGTGCTCAACTAGCAATCTCAGCTATACACATTTGCTCTACTGTCTAATCATCCCTTGATAATGCCACTGGAAAGAATAAGACACAAACATGAGCATCAAGCTTCCATCTTCTAAGTACCCACCTTGGAGGTATCAGCGTTGACTATGAGGTTCCCAAAAAGCACAGCAGCCATGCAGTGGCCCTCCCTCTGAGAGTTTTCTGATGACCGTGCTCTACTGTACTTCCTGATTCATAAGCTTATGTCTCTATAGGGATCAGCAGCTACCAGGTATGACATTGAAAAGATGAGACTCATTGTGCACAGGAGTTATATTTCAAACCTTTATAACTGAGTCTCCTCATTTCCTTTTTCTTCTGACTTGACATTGATATTCT
This sequence comes from Galeopterus variegatus, assembly GCF_000696425.1. Classification (NCBI taxonomy): domain Eukaryota; kingdom Metazoa; phylum Chordata; class Mammalia; order Dermoptera; family Cynocephalidae; genus Galeopterus; species Galeopterus variegatus. Next base: position 8,338 of record NW_007735230.1, on the reverse strand, counting down.
TCATGCTCGAATGAACTTTTTAATTCTGTCAAGGTGGAAGTTCATATTTGCAACATTTTTTTTTACTTCAAAAGAAAATGGAAGCTAAAAAAGTTTAATTAATTTTCAAAAGCTAGAAAAGGTTAGTTTTTTTCCCACCCCCATATAACACAAAAATGGATGTGCTAATTTAGCTGAAATGTTATGAAATATGTACTATTGGGTTGAAACCAAGTATTGAAATTCCATGAACATTTCCCACTGTGATATCTCTTCAGAGACACCTGTTCACATCCTACCAAATAGATTTCTGTTCCAATAATAAAAATGTAAACACCTCTGGGCCGGCCCGGTGGCGCACTGCTACAGTGCGCCGCTTGGGAGTGTGGCGGCGCTCCCGCCGAGGGTTCGGATCCCACATACAGACCGGTTCCCGCTCACTGGCTGAGCGAGGTGCAGGAGCAACACCGAGGGTTGTGATCCCGGTGCCGGTCCCGGTCCGGTACGGGCGTGACACTGAGGGTTGCGATCTGTTGCCGGTCACGAAAAAAAGACAAAAAGGAAAAAAAAAAAATGTAAACACTCCAACATCAGTGAACAAAATTCACCTAGCAATTTTGGGATGCCTTAGCTCTCTAAACAAGTTTGATCCTTTACAACATCACAGATGACTTCAGTCATGAATCAATATACTACACATTTATACATAAAAATAAACATTAATTGCCAGGATTCTATTATTGTGATTTTCAACTAAAAATTTCAATCGGGCCGGCCCGGTGGCGCACTGCTACAGTGCGCCGCTTGGGAGCATGGCGGTGCTCCCGCTGAGGGTTTGGATCCCACATACAGACCGGTTCCCGCTCACTGGCTGAGCGAGGGGTGGGTGCAGCACCAAGGGTTGCGATCCCATTGCCGGTCCCGGTCCGGTACGGGCGCAACACTGAGGGTTGCGGTCCGTTGCCGGACACGAAAAAAGACAAAAAGGAAAAAAAAAAAATTTCAATCTACAGCTACAATTTCATTACAGTTTTAGATTTTCTCCCATAAACACTTTTCAGCAACCAACTAGCCTTATGAACACTATTGACTCTTAATGAAATGATTACTGGAAGGATAGTTGCATGTCAGATATTCTGTAACTCCTTAGAAGCCAGTTTCCCACAGCATTTAAAGTTCTTGGAATTCCATTAGTGATGTTCTCACACTATGCATGCTCAAAAATTCACTGGAAACACACATCTGTGTTTACCCTTTCAATCACGATAATGTGCGCAATACTTTTTGTATTCCTGAAGGATTAAGTAATACCTTCTGAATCTTAGCAAACACAACTTATGTTGGACCTGAAATCATCTTACCATCCATAATAGGAAGAGTCTAAAATTGGAAACCACCTACATACTGGAAGCAGAAGATTGTCAGAATTGCCCGTTTCCAGCTCAAAGGCAAATTAATATAATGGAAGATCGGAAAATAATGAAAGAAGAGGCACAACCCTAGACATGGGCCTTTAGGATCCCTTTTCTCGCCTTCATCTGCAATCCAAATCAATTCTGTGTGAACAGAGGATTTTTTTCAATATATGGAATATATTATTGTGCGTCTTACCACCTTTTGACAACAACAAATACACATGGAAAAAAATCACAGAATGAGGAACACACATCAGTTTTTCCCTGTTATTTAGAGATGAGAAAATGCTTCACTCTTGATTATCCTTCCTAAAAGCATCTTAGAAAAAGAATATAGGTATCATAAGGTTAATTTCCTATGACTCTGGAGTATAAGCAGAATAAAAAATCTCAAAAGCACTTGAAACCAGATATACGCAACACACTTGCCACCACTCTCCTTCCCACTGTCTTGGCCAACATCATTAATTGGTCACATTAGTTTTTTCCACTGGGCCCAGATAGAGGCACAAAATTTTTCTCAACATACAGTTTTAGATGTCTACTGCCAATTGAAAATGGAGCTAAGTTGTAACTCAATCTAAAAATCTATTTGTCATTGCTGACATAAAAGATCCCTGGGTAAGAATTAGAGGGAAAGAAAAGTTACACAGTCACAACCTTGGAAATCCTCTGTGGACTCAAGTGGTCGTGTATACAATAGAAGCTGATATTTACATTATTGCTGAGGTTTTCTTCTGATTTGACTTTGCTTCAGGAGTTCTTGATGCTTTTTCAGCAGACCTATCTGTGAGTGACTACATGAAGGGTATAGAGAAATATAGAGAAAGAAGTTTAACTTTCACTATACATAGAATAACTTTTTTTCTCTGTTGACATTTCACCGGTTATCAAGCTATGGCTACACAGGCTGTCAAACGCAGTAACTTCAACAAAAGAGATGGATCACCTACAATTTTGGTGGGGCCCAAGATGGGATTTCGAGAGGAAACAGGTCAGGACTGCTTACTTTCTTCTGAGTCTTTGACAAAGTAAAATTTCTGTTGGTTCATAGCTGTTCAGGCAACTATTACCCACTGAAAATTAATTACGAATAATAGACAAAAACAACACATATACAAAACTACATGGCCAGCAGATTTTGTACTAACCACCAATATATCTTATCTTTCTTCTTATTTGCCTTGATTTCTTCACTAAGTTATTTTTAATTTTTAAAAATCACATTACATTGTTTTTACACATCTTATATCATTTTTGGAACAAGGCAAGACATAAATACATAAAAGCAAATTAATACATAAATACATCGAAATTTCCACCACTAGTTTTCTTATACTCTGCAATTCATGAATCTACTACAGAGAGATAGTATCTTCTAAAAGTTGATTCACTGTTTTGGTTTTGTGTCTATTAGCCAAAGTGGTCTGTTTTCCAAATTATCCAAGAGAAATATGTTAAAGGCATTAATACACCTAAGAAAAACAGTACCACTGATATCATAAATCTTAGGGTTACATTTTATGCACTGGTGCAATGTCCTTCATTTGCACATTTAAGACATTGTTGGGCCCTTTTCTCCACATGAAAAAGCTAAAGCTATTAAATGTAATACATGATTTAACCAATATTTCAGAAAACACCAGGGGTGCAAAAAGCTATAAGAAGTTGGTTTATGTCTCCAGAGGTTAATATTCCCCCTGAGAGGAGACAGTACTCTCTCTTTTTTTACTTCTATCTGTGAAATCTTGCTTTTGACTTGACCAGAAAATAATGTCTCCTCTGGTAACTGATAGACTGTGAAATTAAGTTCAAGAAATCAGATTACTTGCAGGAACACTCCTGTTCTCGACTCTACCCTGCCATTGCAGGCTCAGAGAAATTTGGCTTTGAACTCATCCATCAGTTCTGTTTCCTCAATTAGTTTTTGCATTTGGTGGAGGAAACTGGTGGTTTTGAGACTGACAGAAAAAAGTCAAGCAAAATCGAAGTTTTCTTCCAGGTATTTTTGCTGGCAATAGGGTCCTTTTCGCTATGAGCCCTTAGTGTATTTCCCAGTTTTACAAATATTTTTCTTTTGAGACCTTTTTACCAAAGCTGTCAGCAGGATTTATGACAAATGCAATTTGTACCAGAAAAGAGCTGTTTCTTTATTCTATACCTGCCAAGTATATTGCTCTTTACCTGAGTGTTTATAACTGTAAGGTTCCAGATTTAATATTGAAATGAAGTAGTTTCCATAGGAAACTTCCAGTAGGAAGGAGACTTGTTGAGAAGAGGTGACTTACCATCCTATACAATAAAATTAAACCTACTATTTACTGTGCTACTTTTTATGTGTCAGGTACTTGGTGTATGTTATTTCTGAGTCAAACAAAACTAATATGCAGTTTATATTGCAATTATTATTCTTATCACATAGCTTCAAAAACAATATCAGAGTGATCAGAGTAGCCATTAAATAGCTGACTGAAAATCGTAAGAAAGACAGAATTTAAACCCAGGAAAATTGGAATGCAAAACCTGTATTCTAAACCTTTCTCTTCTCACCAGAAATGTTCTCTGAATACATTTCTCCCAGTCTTCAACTTTTCAAAATACAAAGTTTATATTAATCATCTTTTGCAGATCTCCTGATGACAATCACCTTACAGTGTTTACTCTCCTTCCCATTTCAAGGAGAATTGAAAACGCCAAAATTCACGGAGCAGTACACTGTGTTATGTTTGGTTTTCTCAACTTTGCAATGAGCTGCATTTGGGGTCTTTAGGTGTTATCTGAAGTGTTCAAATTCAATGTTGTTTATCAGAAACCAATGAAAATAAATCAAAAAGTCTTACAGCATTTTTCAAAACAGAAATCAAAATCATTGCCTAATGTGATTGGCATATTAATGAAATCAGACATGTTATTTGAGTTTAAATGATTCTAAGCATTTTTTTTCTTTTAATATTCTGTGGGATTTTAAAGATGTTTGAGGGGATTTTGCCTCTCATCCCTGATTGGCATATTAATGAAATCAGACATGTTATTTGAGTTTAAATGATTCTAAGCATTTTTTTCTTTTAATATTCTGTGGGATTTTAAAGATGTTTGAGGGGATTTTGCCTCTCATCCCTTATTTTAATTTAACTTACTTTTTGCTATGTCTACCTTCATTTTCTTACACTTTATTTTCTTCTTGCTTCAGTCTTTTTTATTTTTTATTTTTTGCATTTGTGAAATATGGTTTGACCCAATAAGAATAATATGGAGTTTATATAGAATGAGTCTGTCAACTGGAAACAACACTTGCCAATGTAGTTATCTTTTACTTTTCATAGAACATACTGGACCTTTAATACTCCCACAAGGCAATAAAGAGATCTATATGCTATTTTAGAAATATCTTATTTCTGCTATTTTTTCTTACTCTTTCCCAGGCAAACAAGTAAGTCTGGCTTTCGGAATTTTGAGAACTGTCACTTTTCAATTGAAGTTCTGATTTCTCATTCATTTAACTAAGAACTATCTCTGAGTGCCTCGTGTGTGTGCCAAGGACCTAGGCACTGGGACCATGGTAGTGCAGTAGGGAAAGCCATTCGGATCCCCTGGAGATCACAAGCCAGAGCAGAAGACTCAGAGAGTATCTACAATCACCAATAGATGAGGGTCACAAAAAGGAAAAGATGGGGTGTTGTCTGAACCAATGACAGAGGACTTAATTTAGTCTGGTAGATTAGAGGATCAGCAACATCTTCCCTGAGGAGATGACATTTGTGCTGAGAAATAAAAGCATCAGCCAGATAGAAAATGGTAGGGGAAGAAAAGTGAGGCTTTCCAGACACCAAGAGTCACCGTTGTGATGGATATAAAGTAAGATAAGGGACCAGATCTTTCCTTGACTAGTGTTCATTGCCAGGATTCAGGACATACTTTGGAAGTCCATTTTTCCAATGTCTAAAATCAAACTTTTAGGAAAAAACTTTTGCTGCCATGTTCCCCCTCACTCTTCTTATACTTTGGTTATTTTTCAACTTTTAACTAAGATAAGAATAAAACAGGATGAAAAGCCAGAACAGGTTTCTGCAGTATTAACAGGAATCAAGGGAATAGGAATCATTTATTATTTCTTACTGCAGGCATTATAAGTTCCTCTTTTAATTTAATACTCAGTGTAACTATACGAGATACACATTATTCCTGTTTTTGCAGCAGAGGAAACTGAGGATTGTGGATAGTAAGTTACTCATTCTGTATGGGGAAGATCCAGAATTGGAAACCAGGTGTCTCTGACTCAAAAGCTTAATGTCCCTACAAAGTAGCAAAGGCATAGAGGAAGCTTGTCATGAGCATCTTTGGAAATAGTGATAGTCCAGTCTAACTGAAGGTAAGGAAAGCACACAAAGGATGAGGCTGAGCGGGGGAGCACAATTAGGGAAATGTACAAACAGGTGTAATGAAAATCACTGGCTGTCTACTCCAAATAGGTATCTTCTCATTATCACCACCCCATGCAGAGAAATCTGACCACCCCCAGCTCAAGGGGCCTTATATTTTTAAGGATAACTTCAGTTTTCTTATGAGTGACTGATGCAGAAACATTGTCCAAACCCAATCAACACCCATCATTGCCCAGCCCACTGCAATTGTTTTAGGAATGGACATATGACCAACCCAAGTAGGCAAGGAGATGGCAGGGGAAGTTTAAGAGGTCATCTGAGGAAAAGTTTCACTGTTGCTTTTTTTTTTTTTAAGTTACTGGAAGAGATGTGAGGCCCAGAACTTCAGCAGTCATTTCACCATAGTCCTGAAGGAGAGTCCAACTGAGGTGAGAACTCATAACTTCTAGAGGGGAACATAAAGTCAATGTCACAAGGAGATTAAAACCTTTGTTGCTAGAATCTCTTGGTGACTTCCAATTCTGGCTTCCATGGGTGACCATAGACAGGGTATTCAATTTCTTTAAACCACTGTTCTATGATCTGCTAAATGGAGATATTGATAATAACACCTCATAGGTGTTTGTGAAAATTAAAGGAATATATGTATGGATATCTTAGCATCTGACGTCTGATGAATGGTTGAGTAAGAACTTCATGTCTCTGATGGAGGAAAATTAATAGCTTTGTTTGGGTTTAAGGATTTTAACAAACACTATCAAATATTTAACATAATGTCATATTTCAGTACAGATTTTCTGTATTCGATTTAATGAATTACTGTTTTACTAAGAATCAGAGTAAGTAAATTTACTATTTTAACTGATCTTTTATAGTCAACAAAGGAGCAAAGACAATTCAGTGGAGAAAATAACAGTCTTTTCAACAAATGGTGCTGGAATAATTGGACATCACATATACATTTATATATGATATATATATATATATATATATCATATACTATAAAAGCCTCTGGACACAGAGCTTACATATTTCACAAAAATTTGCACAGAATCAATCATAAACCTGAATATAAACTGCAAAACTACAACACACTACCAGAAGATGACATAGAAGAAAATCTAGGTAGGGCTGGTTAGCTCATTTGGTTAGAGTGTGGTGTTATAACAATAAGGTTGAGGGTTCAGATCCCCATACTGGCCAGGTGCCAAAAAAAAAAAAAAAAAAAAAAAAAAGAAAGAAGCAAAAATGAAAAAGAAAATCTAGGTGACCTTGGCTTTGGTGATAAGCTTTTAAATACAACACCAAAAGCACAATCCATGAAAGACAAATTAATAAGTCAGACTTTATTAAAATTAAAAACGCCTGTTCTTCAAAAGACACTGTTAAGAATATAAAAAGAAAATCCATACACTGGGAAAAATATTTGTAAAATGTATATTTGATGAAGGACTTATCCAAAAATATACAAAGAACTTTTAAAACTTAGCAGTAAGAAAGCAAAGAACCTAATTAAAAAATGGGCTAAAGATCTAAATAGACATCTCTCCAAAAAAATATACAGATGGCATTGCAAATAAGCTTACTAAAGGATGCTTGACATTATATCTTTAGGAAATTGCATCTGTTAGAATGACTAAAATCCAAAAAATGACAACACCAAATGATGGCGAAGCTGTAGAGAAACAGGAACTCTCTTTCATTGCTGGTGGGAAAGCAAAATGGTACAGCCACTTTGCAAGATAGTTTGGCAGTTTCTTACAAAGCCAAACATAGTCTTGCTATATGATTAAGTACTTCCAGCTATTTACCCAATGGAGTTGAAAACTTACATCCACACAAAAACCTGGATATAAATGTTTATACCAGTTTTTTTAATAGTCTCCAAATACTGGTAGCAACCAAGGTGTTTTCAATAGGTGAATGGATAAATAAATGGTGGTACATCCAGACAATGGTATATTATTTAATGCCCCCCAAAAACCAAAACAAACAAACAGAAAAACAGCTATTAGGCCATGAAAAGACATAGAGGAAACTTAAATGCATATCACTAAGTGAAAAAAGCCAATCTGAAAAGGCTACATACTATATGATTCCAACTGTACAACATTCTGGAAAAGGAAAAACTAAGGAGACAGTAAAATGATCAGTTATTGTTAGGAGGAACCAATGACATGTGCAAATAGATATTTAATAAATGTTTTTACTATAATGGTTGTGATTTTCTTTTAAACATTTCTTTTAAACTAGATTTAACTAGGTATTAAGGAATGATTGTTAATGTCATAATTGCATTATGGTTATATAAGAAAATGCCCTTATTTTTCTTTTTTTTTTCATTAAATTTTTATTTTGTCAATATACAATGTATATGGTTATTATGGCCCATCACCGACACCTCCCTCCCTCCTCCCTCTCTCCCCTCCCCCACAAGAATGTTCTTTCCGTTTGCTTGTTGTAACAACTTCAAAAAGGTATAGTTGTTGTATCTTCTTCCGCCGCCCCCGGTTTTTTTGTGTGTGTATGTGGGTGAATTAATTTGTTTATTTTTTAGCTCCC
>NW_007735229.1:80539-80883 GCF_000696425.1 Galeopterus variegatus | reverse complement strand
ATGGAAAGATGGCAAATAGATAACCTAACACTTCACCTTAAAGATCTTGAAAAACAAGAACAATCCAAACCTAAAGTTAGTAGATAGAAAGAAATAATTAAGATCAGAGTAGAACTAAATGAAATAGAAACCTGAAAAACAATACAAAAGATCAATGAAACAAAAAGTTGGCTTTTTGAAAAGATAAATAAAATCAACAAAACTTTAGCAAGACTAACTAAGAAAAGAAGAGAGAAGAGCCAAATAACAAAAATTAGAAATGAAAAAAGTGATATTACAACCAACACCTAAGAAATACAAGGCATCATTAGAGACTACTATAAACAACTACATGCCAACAAATT
>NW_007735229.1:74401-76844 GCF_000696425.1 Galeopterus variegatus | reverse complement strand
AGAAATACCACATGTTCTCACTTATTTGTGGAAGCTAAAAATAAATAAATAAATAAATAAACACACAAACAAATAAAGGTGGGGGCAAAATTCCTTGAACTATTTAAGTCAAGTGAACAGATACGATGGAGGGGAGGAACTGGTAAAGGGGCATGAAAATCAACTGCAATGTACTTTGAGAAGTAAAATTTAAAAATTTTAAAAAAGAACCTATTGGAAGGCTTAACAAACAAGACTGTTAAAAAAAGTTTACAAAATTTAGAAACTAAGTTAATTTTAGAGGAACTTTGAGTCTAACTCAAGTTCAAATGCAAAGAAAAAATACTAATTTGAAAATAAAGTTGTATTAACATAAAAAAATAAAATAAAATAAAATAAAACCACCATAAAGAGGAAGAGACACCTCTACCCCTTTCAGCTCAGAGAGTTTGCTAGAAAGAGATCCAGATTCCAGACCCAACTCTGCCTAATAAGCTACAGAAGTTTGGATTTTAGTTTTAGGCAGTTGTTCCCAAATATTGCCAAGACAATTTCTCCCACTGCACATTGTTTAACTAAACTGTAATTTCCAAATTCCCAAACTGAAGTGACAGACAGAAAATTAAGTCACAATGAATTAATATCATTTTGTATTTTTTCATGGAACTATTTTTTCCCTACTTTGCCAAGGTTCAGTGAAATTATGCAAAATAAGAATAAAAGTTGGGAATCATTGGCATTTAACCAATCTGGGAGGCTATCAACCTTTCTCTTTTTGGCAGAACACATTGCTTTGTAGTGGACACATAAATGAAATATTTGCATAGAATAAATATTCCCCACATTTATGAACTAATATTCATGTCCATGGACACAGGAAATGTATGAATGTTATTTGACATGGTTTTAACCTCTTGTGTTTTACATTCCTGTAAAAAGAATCATATGCTCTCATCATGTCTATCTCATACTGTTAAGGCAATGAAATCTGTAATAAAGTATTTGTATCTCCCAGGAGTTATCAACTGGTGGTAAGTACTTTGAGGAAAAATAAAGCAAGGAAACAGGCAAGGAAATTCTTGGCTGCGTGTGTGGGGGGGTGTTATTAGTATTGCAACTAGTCAAGGAAGAACTCACAAATAAAGCAACATTTGAGCAGAGAACTCAGGGAGGTGAGGCAGTGAGGCAAGTATACACACGCATGAAGAACAGTCCAGGTAGAGAGAACTGCAAGTGGAAAGACCTTTGAGGCAGGGTGAGGCTTCTGAACTTGAAACTTGCTCCTAATATGCAGTAGAAGCATGGGTTACAACTAGGAATGCACTAGACAGAGCTGGACAGACCCAGTGTGAGAGTTGGGACCTCGTTTACTGGTTGTGTAGCTTTAACCAAGTTTTTAATCTCCCCGAGTTTCCGATTCTTTATTTGTACAATTAACGCCTATGTAAGAGTCGTATAACTTCGTATAATGTATGCTATACGAAGTTATTACGACATGTGGACCTGAGGCCTCTCTCTTCCCTGCCACCTTGAGGTCACATGAGCCTCCCAGTACCATCTTGGAGTGAAGCAGACGAAGATAAATAAAGTCTGAAAGTGCTCTAAGGAAAAGAAGACCAAGGAGGGGAACTCGAGCAACTGGGCAGGACCATTTCCTGAGCTGGGGAAGTCTAGAGAGGAAGAGGTTGGGGAGAGTACAGGTGGGATGAGAAATCATTTATGAGAAAAAAATAAGTAGATACTGAGATCAGGAACAAACAGGAATAGACCCCTTTTGACAGAGCAGTAAACAAAGGCCTCACTCAGGAGTTGACATTTAAGGTGAGACCTGAACATTCTAGACAGAGGGAACCGAGAGTGGAAAGGCAAAGGAGTCATCTGAAAGAGGTGACTATACCACTGATTGGCAGGTTTACATCCTGGTTCCTTCTTTCAGTTTCAACTTCTACGAGGAAAAGCAGGTGGGTTCTAGAGAGGAAAAGCGGAGTTTCTTTCTGCACATCCAAGTCATAGGGTTACACTTGTTACTGAGCAATATGGAAAGTGTTCCCCACTTCTCTGATGCCTCACTCCCTGCCCTGCAGCCACAGCGGCCCCTTTTAGTTCCCTCTGACTTGCCAAGACATTTCCTCACTTGTGCCACTGCACCCACCGTTCCCCCTATCTGGAATTTTCTCACCTGGCTTTTTGTACTTTTCAGATCTCACCTTAAATGTCAACTGCTGAGTGAGGTCTTCCTTTACAGCCCTATCAAAATGAGTCTCCTCTTGTTTTGTCCAGTCTCTATAGTCACTTTCTTCATTACCTTGACTCTTCACCCTACCTGTTCTCTCCCTAACCTGCTCTTCTCAACACTTCCCCATCTCAGGAAATGGTCCTACTTGCTCAAACCAACTACCTCAGTCCTTCTAATCGCTCTCTCATTTGCCCTCAACTCCACATCCAGTCAAACCAGAGTCCTGCC
>NW_007735229.1:68778-70776 GCF_000696425.1 Galeopterus variegatus | reverse complement strand
CTCCACAAACTTTCTGAAATACCTTCATATACAGATTTGGTCAAAGTCGATTCATATTATCGCTTTTATTTTCTGCTTACCCACCTTATTGTTTAAAAATCTCCTCCAGGGCCAGCCCGGTGGCGCACTGGAGAGTGCGCCGCTTGGGAGCGCGGTGGCGCTCCCGCCGAGGGTTCAGATCCCATGTGGAGACCGGTTCCCACTCACTGGCTGAGCGCGGTGCGGGTGCAACACCGAGGGCTGCGATCCTGTTGCCGGTCCCCGTTACGGACACGACACCAAGGGTTGCGATCCTGTTACTGGTCAGTAAAAAAAGACAAAAAGGAAAAAAAAAAAATCTCCTCCAAATATTAAATGAAATATTTGTAGGTATTATTTAAAATTGTATGCATGTTTAATGAAGGAGAAAGGAGGGTTTTTATCTTCCTATTACAGGTTAGAATTATTTAAAATGTGAATTACTAGCTTATCATGATATTTAGATTTTCACAGCTTCACTTAATTTCAGTTTTTATACTAGGGAGAAAGCCTCTAGCAGGCATTTCAAAAACTTCCATAAACCATCACCAAGAGCTGTAAAGGGGTGAGACTGTCTCCACAGAGCCATGGAACATTCTAGTCTTCCACTTACAAAAGGCTGGGCCTATAATTGGGTTTCTTTGCCAGCCAGGCTGGAGGTTAGTTGGGAAATACAGTCCCTTCTGATGCCTATGCTTAACCAACTGTAGAGCTCAGATGCTGGGTCAAACTACAATATGCTGACTTAGTGGATCTGATATGAGGATTGATTTTTGCTGCCTTGTCCTTCCTCTCATACGCGGACAGTGGAATAATAAACAGAATCTGCTCATGTCAAATTTCTGCTTAGACCCCTCCACAGACGTCAGAATAAAGGCAACAGCCCAGTATGTCATATGAGCTCCGTGGCTTTCCAGCTTCCTCTGGCCCCTTCTCCAACCCTGAATCCCACTCTCCTGCCATATCAAAATGTTTGCACTTCCAATAGTTTGCGATGTTCTTGCTTAGCCCAGTGCCTTTGAATATGCTGTCATTCTTCAAGCTTGGCTGAGGATACTCCCACTGCAAAGTTTTCCTTGACCCCTTACAGCTGGATTAGGAGTCCCTTCAGAGGTGTCCCCCCTTCCATGGCAAATCTTACCTGTGCCACAGTTTTCTGTTGACTTGTTTTTCTATCTCATGGGACTAAAGACAAAGATTGTGCCAGGTGTATAGTAGGTTCTCAACAAACATTTTTAAATTAATATACTTATGAATTTATTATTTTATATGAGACATTTCTTGAAGTCCTATTTTGTGCCAGACACTGCTTTCAATGTGGGGATACAGCATTTTACAAGGCAAAGTCCCTGCCTTCTTGGGGCTTATATTAGAATAAGGGAAGGAGACAGACAATAAATAAGTAAATGAATATATATAATAAAGTTTCAGGTAGAGATAAGGGATATAAAGAAAAGCAAAACAGGCTGAATAAATTAATGCATGAAGAACTCAGATGCAGAGCTCAATATCAGGCAGTTCAGACTACACTGCCACAGAAGCCTTGCTCTGCCACAGGGTCTTTACACTTGTGTTCCTCTCTGCCTGAACTGTTCATCACACAGATACGTATTTGTCTCACTCCCTCACTTCCTTAGTTCTCTGCTTGAATGTTGCTTTATTTATGAGTTCTTCCCTGACTAGTTACAATACTAATACCAATTTTACTGCTACAAATTCAAATTTGAAAGTACACAGATTTATTTTTTAATTTATATATATCCTACAAATATTTACTGAATGCCTTCTAAGTGCCAGCCACTGCTCTAGGTCTGAGATACAGTAAGGCACAGAACAGAAATTCCTGTCCTCATAGAGCTTGCATGCTAGTGCTGGCAAGTAAATATATGAAGAGTCTTCAAAAAGTTAGTGGAAAATGCGTATTATGAAAAAACTATTTTGAAACTTCTTTGCTGTAAAATAAATTTGTATTAACTTGTC
>NW_007735229.1:66466-68525 GCF_000696425.1 Galeopterus variegatus | reverse complement strand
TACAAATTCAAATTTGAAAGTACACAGATTTATTTTTTAATTTATATATATCCTACAAATAGGATATGCCTTCTAAGTGCCAGCCACTGCTCTAGGTCTGAGATACAGTAAGGCACAGAACAGAAATTCCTGTCCTCATAGAGCTTGCATGCTAGTGCTAGCAAGTAAATATATGAAGAGTCTTCAAAAAGTTAGTGGAAAATGTGTATTATGAAAAAACTATTTTGAAACTTCTTTGCTGTAAAATAAATTTGTATTAACTTGTCCTAACATGTCTGAACAGGATCTAGTTTGAGGAACTAAGAAGGATAAGACATCAGTTTGAAAAAGAGCCATGATAGAGCAACATGAATTCTCCTAAAGTTGAAGCAAGAACAAACATCAAATTTATGGTGGAGCCTGGGTGGAAGAATGGTGAAATCAATGATGTTTTACAAAAAGTTTATGAGGACAATGCCCCAAAGAAATCAGCAATTTACAAATGGATAACTCACTTTAAGAAGAGACAAAATCATGTTGAATCCCTCAGCAGTGGACCATCCACATCAATTTGTGAGAAAATAATTAATCTTGTTCATGCCTTAATTGAAGAGGACCAATGATGAACAGCAGAAACAATAGCCAACACTATAGACATCTCAGTTGGTTTCGCTTACACAATTCTGATGGAAAAATTAAAATTGAGCAAACTTTCCATTTGATGGGTGCCAAACTGTTGTGCCCAGATCAGCTGCAGACAAGAGCAGAGCTTTTGATGGAAATTTTAGACAAATGGGGTTAAGATACTGAAGCATTTCTTTAAAGAATTGTAACAGGAGATGAAACACGGCTTTACCAGCATGATTCTGAAGACAAAGTGCAATGAAAGCCATGGCTCCCAAGAGGTGGAAGTGGTCCAGTCAAAGTGAAAGCAGACTGGTCAAAAGCAAAGGACATGGCAACAGTTTTCTGGGATGCTCAAGACATTTTGCTTGTTGACTTTCTGGAAGGCCAAAGAATGATAACCCCTGCTTATTATGTGAGTGTTTGAAGAAAGTTAGCCAAAGTTTTGGCAGAAAATGCCTGGGAAAGCTTCACCAGAGAGTCCTTCTCCACCACAACAATGTTCCTGATCATTCCTTTCATCAAACAAGGGCAATTTTGTGAGAGTTCTAATGGGAAATCATTAGGTATCCACTTTACAGTCCTGATTTGGTTCCTCCTGACTTCTTTCTGTTTCCTAATCTTAAACCCATTTTTTTGTAAGTTAATAATGTAAAAAAGACTGCACTGGCATGGCTAAATCCCCAGGACCCTCAGTTATTTAGGGATAGACTAAATGGCTGTTATCATCACTTACAAATGTGTCTTGAACTTGACGAAGCTTATGCTGAGAAATAAGTTTTTATTTTCTATTTTTATCTTTTCATTCCATTTTCCACCAACTTTTTGAAGTCTCCTTGTATAATAGGTCAACTGGTGGTAAGTACTTTGAGGAAAAATAAAGCAAGGAAACAGGCAAGGAAATTCTTGGCTGCGTGTGTGGGGGGGTGTTATTAGTATTGCAACTAGTCAAGGAAGAACTCACAAATAAAGCAACATTTGAGCAGAGAACTCAGGGAGGTGAGGCAGTGAGGCAAGTATACACACGCATGAAGAACAGTCCAGGTAGAGAGAACTGCAAGTGGAAAGACCTTTGAGGCAGGGTGAGGCTTCTGAACTTGAAACTTGCTCCTAATATGCAGTAGAAGCATGGGTTACAACTAGGAATGCACTAGACAGAGCCGGACAGACCCAGTGTGAGAGTTGGGGACCTCGTTTACTGGTTGTGTAGCTTTAACCAAGTTTTTAATCTCCCCGAGTTTCCGATTCTTTATTTGTACAATTAACGCCTATGTAAGAGCATGGTTATGATATTCCAATGGGATGATGGCTTCTATAAACTATGCTCTATAAACTGTAAAGTCTTATAAATGTCACTTATAAACTATCTTTTCATATATCTTGTCTTCTAAGAGTGCCAGGAATGTTAACTAGATCACTTAAAACCAATGATGAAGAAGCACTTGTTATATCTAAG
>NW_007735229.1:63533-65241 GCF_000696425.1 Galeopterus variegatus | reverse complement strand
AGCAATTTAAGTTTTCATTATGATCCCCCATTGCAGTTTTATCATATATATTATACATGCAGATGTGTATTCCAATATAGTTACTTATTCAAAGCTACATTTATGTATGTTATGGGTAATACAAGGGATTTTTAAGTCTAATTCTATACAAGTCCTTCAGGAACCAATACAGGCTTACAGAAAAAGATAATTCACAAATAAGGCAGCATGTGACGAGTGTCAAGTGAGTGACAACGATAATGTAGCATTGAGAAATTTCGGGGATAGGGTAGTTTACTAAATTGGACAATCAGGAAAGGTTTGCAGATGAGTTGCGACCTGAATTAAGACATATGATGCAGAGATTAAAGAAGAGGAAGAAGACATTTATAGAAAACTATGGCAAAGGCCTAGAGAAGGTACCCTAGGAGGATGTTTAGGAAACACTGAGTAAAACAATGTGGCTAGAACTGAGGGCGGATCTAAAGTAGAGGCTTTGTACAGGAGTCTGGAATGAAGAGTGAAAAGAAAGGTTGGTTAGGACAAAACATGGAAGGCCTTGAATGGTTTGATCACTGATACATATACACTGTTGGTAGGAGTGATAAATTGATAAAACTTTTCTAGGAGGCATTTCAGCAATATTTCTCAAACTATATATACCCTTTGACTTAGTAATTCCACTTCTAGGAATTTATTCTAAAGCTATAATCAGAGAAGATTTCAAAGATTTGTGTAAAAGGGTGTTTACCATAGCATTATTTACAATAGGAAAATAAAACTGTCCCGCATACCAAATCGTTAATAAATAATAGCACCTGAACATATTGAACCCAACCCAACCATGAAAGCAAGGTTTTTAGGATTACTAAGGAGCTATAAAGACAACACAAATGTGAAGTGAAGAAAGCAAATTACAAAAAGTCTTTATACAATGTGATTCTAACTTTTTAAAGGTTATATAAGACGGGAAGGAAATACATCAAAATGTTGAGAGTAGTTAATGGGTGATTTTTTTTTTTTTTTTTTTAAATCTCAAAGCAGTCAATACTTACCTGCTTTGTGCTTCATTCCCTCAGGGCCAATCTGATAATGTGTTGGAGGACACTCAGCTGAAGGACCACCACACTCATGGAAGACAGTTCTCTTACAACGAGCCCTCCTGAACCAGTGCCTGAAGTCTAAGGCACAGTGAAAGGCCAGCAGTGCAGACATTTTGAAGGCAGGTAGGTAAGCCTTTTAGTTTCTTAGATCAGACCAAGTAAGAACAGGGGCTTTAGTCAGTGCTTATTTTGGTGCAAGGCCTTGTGTTAGTGCTTTACACAGATGATCTCATTTAATCTCCTAATAGCCCTATGAGTTAGCTGTTAGTATTATTCTCATTTTATAAATGGGGAAACTGAGATACAGAGTGGTTAAGTAATTTGCCCAAGGACACTCAGCTAACAAGTGTCCAAATGTAGACAATGGCTTCAGAAGACCCAGAGTCGACACTGACTACTACACTCTGCTACCCATTTTAATGCAAGACAGAAGAAAAAATTGATCCTGTACGTTTCATTTTAGGGCCATCTTTCGCAATCTCCTTGGTGGAGAGTTAGGAAGTATATAATCCAATAAGAAAATTCTGCACGGGGCTTGTAGAAACCATCTAGTGCAGGGCCTGGTACTTACTAGTTTTATAACTTTGGGCAAGTCATAACCCACTCAAGCCTTGACTTTCTCATGG
>NW_007735229.1:60918-62983 GCF_000696425.1 Galeopterus variegatus | reverse complement strand
ACTTACTAGTTTTATAACTTTGGGCAAGTCATAACCCACTCAAGCCTTGACTTTCTCATGGGTAAAATAATATCTGAACTGCTGGCCTCCCAGGGTGCTGTGAAGATCAAAGGAGACAAAACACACGAAAGTCCTGTGAAAACTATCAAGTGCCATACACATAGTAAAAGGTGTTATGAGTCATAATATTAGCATAGAACTCTCAGAGTATTAAGATTGGACACCAGATTGCTCTGAGAAGCTCCCTGAGGGTCATTCTCAAGGAGTATACCATGTGGTCCCACAGACATTTGCTCCATCTGTGGCCCGACAATTCACCTAGTTTTCATCACTGTGCAACACATTGAGTAAAAACAACTGCCCGTGAGTGACAGACACTAAATGAAGTGAACTAACAGCCCCCACACAGCCCGGAGCCCCACCTGAAAGCTATTTGTAGAACTTATTCTGACATTCCGAGAATAAGGCCTTTCTAGATTCACGAGGGAGAATTTAAATGGATAATGACATTGCCCACTACCTACCACTGCACACTAGGCCCTTCATAAACATCTTCTCCAAGCCTCACAGCCTCCCTGCTATTACTCCATTTTACAGTTAAGAAAAGTGAGGTTCAGGGAAGTTAAGAGGCAGCTAAAGTCCAAAGAGAAAATTAAGGGACGATGACACAATTTTGTTCCTTCATTTCTGTCTGACAAAATTATCTAAACTCTGTGGATTCAGTCCCTCCAAAATGAAGACAATTAATACATCATATTATTTTCTGGGTATTTGTTGACATGTGAGATGACAAACTGAAATTGACTTAAAATATATTATTAAAATATATGATATATATCATTGTTTTGAGACCAATGTATGGCAGCCAGACTGAATTTAATAGAAAACAGTTTTGTTTAATTTTTTTTTAATTAAGAGGAAAAAGTTTTTTATTTTTCAAGTAAGAAAAATGAAAGGAATATTTACAACAAATGACACATTGTTAATGTCAATAATATATAAACAACTCATGTAATACTATAAGGTTGATGAACATTTAAATTGGCCCCCAAAATGAGCAGACAATTCACAAAGATACATAAATTTTTATCAGGCATATGGAAGCTCACTAATAATCAAATAAATTCAAAGTAAAACAATTGCCTCCCATATTTCACCTATCCAATAAGTAGAGGTTTTAAAACATTTCAATGTTTAATGTTGATAAGTGTTTTGGTGGACAAATTCCCAGCACAACCTTTCCTAGAAAGTGATTTGGTAACGTGTATAAAGACCCTGCAACAATATGCTATTTAACTGTGGTAAATTCATTATGACCACAAATTCTTTGACACTTTCCTCAGACGGTGGTGTGGCCTATTTTAACCACCCTCTGGAATCTGGCCTATGACTGCTTTAACCAATACAGCATGGTAAAACAGAGTCTGTGCTGGTTCTGGGCCTATGAGAGGACAAGCAGCTTCCACTCCATTCCACCTGGAACCCAGTGGAGAAGCCCACCTGGAGGAGAACCCAGGTGCCCAGCCAACCGCCAGCACCAATTTGTCAGCTATGTCAGTAAGCCATCTTGGAAGTGAATGTCCAGCCCCAGGTAAGCCACCCCAGCTAAAACATGTGAAATAGAGACAAATTATCCCCAAAGACAAATTGCAAAATTGTGAGCAAATGAATGATTGTTGTTGTTTTAAGTTTTAAGGTGGTTTGTTACACAACAATAGAGTCCTGAGATAAACCCAATAATTTCACTTCTAGAAATTTATCCTCAGGCATTAATCAGAAATGCAGACAAAGGCTTATATTCAAAAACACTTTTTGTGAAGCAGTTTAGGAGAACCTTAATGTGTAAATTAGGAAAATGATTAAGTAGATCCCAGTATATTCATTATGAAAGTAATTTAAAAGTTAGGAATATGGGAGAATACTTATACTTTTATGTGAAAAAAAGTTATATAAAGAACTATGCATGGGCCGGCCCGGTGGCGCACTGGAGAGTGTGCCGCTTGAGAGCGCGGCGGCGCTCCCACCGTGGGTTCGGATCCCATGTGGAGACCGGTTCCCGCTCACT
>NW_007735229.1:59450-60856 GCF_000696425.1 Galeopterus variegatus | reverse complement strand
AAAAAAAAAAAAAAAGAACTATGCATATGAAAAGGGGGAAAAAAGTTACTAGTGGTTATTTCTGGGCAATAGGATTATGAGTGATTTTATTCTGATCTTCACATTTTTGTGATAATTGCATAATCAGGAAAAAATCAATCTTGAAAATGAAAAAACTGTCAACTCATAAAATCTGTCCACAGATAAAATAAACATTTTTTAAAGCTTTATTTTAACTGTAGTTTCAAACTCATTTTCATAAAACCATTTTACCAAAGCATTCAGCAATACTGATGTTGAATCATCTGCTCTTTCGTAATTGATAGGCTGATATGCAGTCATATTGTAATTTTAAAAGTCAGCAGGAGAGAGACTTGTTAGTAAAAAGCTCTGGTAATCCATAAACTGGATATAAAACTCCTGAATAATTAAGCAGTTCTAATGATGTGGCAGAAAGTGAAATAATTGAAGAAAAGGCTTCAAAAAAATCAGACTGACATTAAAGCCTATTCTGTGCTAGCAGCCTTTTCACACATCATGCTCCTCTGTCCTCTTGACAGCCTTGTGAGGAAGCTATGTTATCTCCATTTTGCAGATAAGGAACTGGCGGCCTTGACCAAAGTTCACACAGCCTGAAACTGCACAGCTGGGAGTCAGTCCCCCAACACTCTTCCCACAGCACCACCTCTCTCCACAAAGGTCAGTGGTTTGACATGTTTACAGGGTTAAAAAAAAGTTATCAAACATGTGAGCTATTCCAAAAGCTTTCTTTTATTCTAACACAATTAATTAAAATATATTTAATTGGACTTTTCAAGCCTTTTTAGGTGAATCATTTGCTTCTTGCAGAAGTTGAAGCTATCCTAAAAAAATAAGTGCCAATTTTTTGAGAAGGCTAGGTTCTTCTTGAGCACTTGAGGGCACTGGGGGAAGGAGGATCAGCTTACAAAGCAGAGGTAGTTCCTGAGGCAGCTCCTCCTCATGTCCTCTCTTCCCTGCATCTCTGTGCAGCCCTGTCCTCAGCATTACCGAGGCTTTTAGGAAGTTGGAACCTGGCTGTTGTTGCTGATTTTATTCACTATTCATATTGGTTTTGTTTTGTTTCCAGTAGGCCATATCCACTTGGGAAGCCAGATGATGTCAGAACTACGGAGAGGCCCAGGTGTGATGGTCAGAACTACGGAGAGGCCCTGCAGGGCATCTGACTAGAGATGATGAAGAGCTAGATTTCAACCAAGCCCAGATGGTTTTTGTGTTTTTTTAAAGAATGATTAATAACAATAACAACTAAGATTCCCACAGAGTTTATATGCACCAGCTCTATGCTGTACACTTTACAGATGGCAATTATCCTAATTAATTCTCGTGACTCTAAGAAGTAGGCCCTATTTTTTTTTTTTTTTTTTTTTTTTTTTTTTTTTTTTTTT
>NW_007735229.1:50631-58790 GCF_000696425.1 Galeopterus variegatus | reverse complement strand
TATTCACTATTCATATTGGTTTTGTTTTGTTTCCAGTAGGCCATATCCACTTGGGAAGCCAGATGATGTCAGAACTACGGAGAGGCCCTGCAGGGCATCTGACTAGAGATGATGAAGAGCTAGATTTCAACCAAGCCCAGATGTTTTTTGTGTTTTTTTAAAGAATGATTAATAACAATAACAACTAAGATTCCCACAGAGTTTATATGCACCAGCTCTATGCTGTACACTTTACAGGTGGCAATTATCCTAATTAATTCTCGTGACTCTAAGAAGTAGGCCCTATTTTTTTTTTTTTTTTTTTTTTTTTTTTTTTTTTTTTTTGTCTTTTTTTTGTGACTGGTAAGGGGATTGCAACCCTTGGCTTGCTGTCACCGGTCATCCCTATATAGGATCCGAACCCGCAGCGGGAGCGCCACTGCGCACCCAAGCGCCGCACTCTCTCAAGTGCGTCACGGGGCCGGCCCAGTAGGCCCTATTTTTGATCTTCATTTTACAGATGAAGCAGCTGAGGGCTCAGACCCCATACAGGTGGTGGTTAAAGGATGAACTGTTTGATTTCAGTCCATGCTCTTAACCGCCATGCTACATGGCCACATGCACTGCTGTGGTCCAGGCCGGGGTTTCAGGGAGAAGCCTGCTTCTTCCTTCTTCCCCAAGCTCCAGAGGGAACCCTGAGTGCAAGCAAGGAGAGAAGGGCTGTGACTGGGAGAAGGGAGAAATGGGAATCCTCACCCTGCAAGGCCAAGCTGGAAGTTAGCTTTTCCCAGAGCTGGGGCTGCTTCCTTCCCAGTCCCAAAATGCTAAGTATTCTGCTCTTTCTTTTTAAATATATTTCTAATCATTCATCACTCCCTGTTTCTAAAAGGATATAAGGTAGTTACAATGATATACAAAATACAACAACAGGAACTAAGAAAGGAAAAAGAAATAAGAAGTGGCCTTTGAATATTCAGTGGCCAACATAAAATCATGATCAGCAATCATTGTCACAGATCACAATGTTCATTAGGCTGAAATAAACCAGCAGCTCCAGACAAGCACAACCAATGTCAATCTGAAGATCACAAAAATATTTTCTCCTCAAAGCAAAGTAGCATAGTGCAATCTGATGAGCAATATCCTCCACATGCCAAAGGATGGACACAGGCAGCAGACCAGAGGGGTTCAGTGCATGGACTTGAGCCAGACTGTTTGGATTCCACCACATTCTAGCTGAGCAACCTTGAGCAAGTTACTAAACCTGTCTCCAAAGGATGGACACAGGCAGCAGACCAGAGGGGTTCAGTGCATGGACTTGAGCAAGACTGTTTGGATTCCACCACATTCTAGCTGAGCAACCTTGAGCAAGTTACTAAACCTGTCTGTGCTTCAGTTTCTTTATCTGTAAATGGGGAATGGGGAAAACATGGAGGATTAAGTGAGATGATGGATGTAAAGCCTTCAGAACAGTGTCTGGCATGTTGGAAGCTCTGTGTATGTGTGTGTTAATGTCATCATCAGCCTGGTTTGCAGCACAACAGGCACCCCCTACCTCAGGGCCTCTGTATCTACTGCCCCCTCTGCCTGGCTCACTCCTTCCCCTATTTCAAGCCTTTGCTCTAAGGTCACTGTCTCAGTGAGGCTTTTCCAGACCACCATATTTAAAACTGAAATGTTTTTCTTACTTGCCTCCCCAAACTAGCAGCCTACATCTCCTACCCTGATTTATTTTTCTCCACAGCATTTCTCATGCTCAAATAAATAACCAATATTCTATTTCCTTTGGTATCTGTATGTCTTCCTCCACTAAATGACGACAGGTTTCTGTTTTATTCACTGCTCTATTCCCAGCAGCTAGAACAGAGCCTGACAGAGTGGACACTCAATAAACAAGTATTGAATGAATCAACCAATCAATCAATTAAATAACAAACATCACTTTACAGCCTATTGCAGGGTCCTCTCAAAACACCTGTAAGGGTAAGTCAGTCTGTCAGTCAGACAAAAGATAAACCAGTAAGTTATCTGGACTTTTCAACCCTCTGGTAACAATTCAGAAAAAACTTTAAAAGTCTTACAAAATTTTGTGGTGACAAAGGTAATTCCATTCAGATTTTAGGTGACATGTTCTATTTTATACTCTTCAAGTGAGTTTAGAATTAGTGATTAACAGTCACTTATGGCAGAGGCACAGCTAAGAAGAATAGTCAAAATTCAGAAGAGGAGAAGCAGTACAGAATCAAATCACTGTCATTCTTAATGCAGCGAGCCCAAATAAATCACAGGTTTCATTATCCAGTGTTCTCCTGATAGCAAAACAAAGATAGGAAAGCCAGTTATTGATGAGAATATCTTACTTCATGCCTCAGAGAAACTCAAAATTCCATGCTTCTTAACACAAGTGCAAGTGTGAAATGTGCAAAACTTGGGCAGGTATGTGTTTTGGGGAGAGACACCAGCAGACGTGGGGTTCCCACATAGTACCAAGAGGTGCATGCCTGCACAGGTCTTGGTGATGAGAGGTTATCCTTTCAACCAGTAAAAGGCAATATAGGAGAACGGAAAACATGCCACAGAAAGGGCATCAGAGGCAGACAGGGCGAATTAGGCCCCAAGTAGAGCTGGGAAACTCGTCTGGTCCCAAAGGCTGGTCCACCTGCGTCATGCAAATGTGGCGAAATGCTGACCTCACATCTGCGGTGGCCATTTCTGTCCACTATGCATCTGCCAGTCAATAGGGTTTGGGGAGCTCTCGACTTCACCATGCTCAAGTGTGAGAGCCGGAAATATTTCCATGATAAGTGAGATTTCTTCATAAGGTATTCAGGAGAAAATTGAATTGTCTAAAGCTAACACTGCATTCTACTGAGTATTCTATTGTTGTCATTACCTTCATTAATTGTAGCTTTAGCACAGACTTCGCTGTAGTCTCCAGCATGGGGAGGACTGGCTGTAAATAAGCTGGGATCTCCAAACCCTGCCTATGCCTCAAGGTCCACGAAGCCTTCCCATGCCTTTAGCCCACACTGACCCAACCATTTTCCGCATGCACCTTAATTAAATTCAATCTTGTCTTACTCCATTCTTTTTTTTTTAAGTGTGATTCTTCTCTCACAGCTAGGTTATATCTTCCTTAAGGGGCAAGGACTACATTTTAAGATTCTTTTTTTTCACCCACAAAACTAGGCACTATTGTCTGGCCCAGCCTTCTATCTTTAAGCAGGCCAAGCAATTCAAAAGCAGAGAACTATTCCTATTCCGGTCTTCTCTCTTCTTTTTTTAATTGGTCGAGCCAGTGGCTTGTCTATTTTGTTATTCTCTCGAAAAACTAACTTTTTGCTTTGTTGATTTTTTGCATCACTCTTTTGGTCTGTTTCATTTAGTTCTGCTCTGATCTTAATCATTTCTTTCCATCTACTAGTTTGGGGATTAGATCGTTCTTATTTTTCTAGTTCTTTGATATTTAATGTTAGGTTGTTTATTTGAAGTCATTCTATTCTTTTGATGTAAGCACTTATTGCAATAAACTTCCCTCTTAGTACTGCTTCTGCAGTATCCAATAGGTTTTCGTAAGTTGTGCTTGTGTTTTCATTCGTTTCAAGGAATTTTTTGATTTCCTGCTTTATTCCTTCTTTGACCCAGTGGTCATCCAGGAGCATGTTGTTCGATTTCCATGAATTTGTATAGTCTCTATAGTTTTATTTGTTGTGAATTTCTAATTTTATTCCATTGTGGTCTGAAAATATACTTGATATGATTTCAATCTTTTAAAATTTTTTGAGACTTAATTTGTGACCAAACGTGGTCTATCCTGGAGAATGATCTGCATGCTGATGAGAAGAATGTATATTCTGTCATTGTTGGATGAAATGTTCTATATATGTCTGTCAAGTCCAGAATGGAAATCATCATGTTGAAGGGATACCTGCACTCCCATGTTCATCACAGCTCTATTTACAATAGCTAAGATATGGAACCAACCTAAATGTCCATCGATGGACTACTGGATAAGGACACTGTGATATATATATACACAATAGAACACTATTCAGCCATAAAAAAGAACGAAATTCTGCCATTTGCAGCAACATGGATGAGATTGGAGAAATTCATGGTGAGTGAAATAAGCCAGGCACAGAAAGAGAAATACCACATGTCCTCACTCATGAGTGGGAGCTAAGAAAGAAAGTAAGAAAGACTACAATAAAATGTTGAACTTTCAGAAGGAGAGAACAGACCTATAGATACTAGAGGTGGAAAGGGCAAGGGGGAAGAGGGTTAGGGAGTAATTGGGTAAGGGACACAAAGAATAATTATTAGTAATGATAAACATGCTAATAATATTGATTTGATCATCACATACTGTACAGAAATATTGATAGTCAACTCTGTACCCCATAAAAATGTATAATCAAAAATAAATAAATGTATAAATAAATAAAAGAAAAAAAAAGCAAAGGCTTTGGAGTGGCCTCTGAGGTATGAAGGGTGCTGTAGAAGATAAAGGTGTAGGAGATGGCAACATCTAGGGTGGGCACCAAGGTGGCTCTGGTCAGCCCAGCTCTTTTTATCACAAAACTCTTGGATCCATTAACTACCTAAGTCTTAACTTCCAGGTACATTCCTACAGCTCCAAGCTCCATCTCGGTCCAATATTGCCTCTAAATTTTCTTCATCCCTTAGATGAAAACCTTAGATGCATAAGACCACAGTGAAGTCTGTGTTAAGGCCACAATTAATATGAATGAAGGTAAGACAACAGTAGAATGCTCAGCAGAATGCAGCATTAGCCTTAGTCAATTCAACTTTCTCCTTCTGAATGCCTTATGAAGAAATCTCATTTATCACTGAAATATTACCAGCTCTCACACTTATGCATGGGCAACCCTCAATTCCTACTGAATCTGAAATGGACTTGGCTTCTTTGATTTGATCCCCCTTTGCCCCTGGCTCGATGCATCATAGGTACTCAAGAGATCAAGCCTAGGCTCTAAGGACCCAACCTGCCATTAGCCAGATGCACAAGGCCACCGCTGAGCTCTTTAAGGGATCCACATAGGGAGAGCTGGAGAATTGGACATGCTACAATCATGAGTACAGTCAGAAGGAGGGCACAATTCTGTCATACTACCTGCTGATTCTATCATCACCAGCAGCAGCACGCTTCCACGGACGTTCACCTCTCCAGTGGTTCAACTCTCCATCACCTGAAGCAACACTTGATTGATCAGGGACAGCATAAATCTGAGGAACCAAGGCATGCAAGTGTAGAAGACTGAAAGCTCCCTGAAGGTATGTGTGTCTTGTTCATAATTGCATCTTCTGGGGCATGCCAGGTTCTCAATAAATTTGTTGAAATAATTAATCACAAAAACAATGGTTCTGTCTTTGATCTCCATCTTACCGTCCTTTGAGGGAATTAAGTCAATAAACACGTATTGTTCTACTCATGGTGTAAGGCCTTGCAAATATATAGACAGATGAAACAAGTTGCACTTAGTCTTTACTCTCAAGTTTACAGCTCCTTTTGAGAGCAGAATTGAGGTTACTAGAGGCAGGAAAGGGGGAAAAGGGGATAGTGAGAGGTCTGTTAATGGACACATATCAGCCAGATAGGAAAAATAAGTTCTATAGATGTACAG
This sequence comes from Galeopterus variegatus, assembly GCF_000696425.1. Lineage (NCBI taxonomy): Eukaryota > Metazoa > Chordata > Mammalia > Dermoptera > Cynocephalidae > Galeopterus > Galeopterus variegatus. The sequence goes on along the minus strand of NW_007735229.1, from coordinate 53,166 downwards.
TCGAGCTAGGCATCTATAATTAACAATAATTCACTGCATGTTATCAAATGGCTAGAGGAGAGGAGATCAAATGTCCTTACCTCAAAGAAATGATGTTTTGTAATGATTAATATGCTAATTACCCTGATTTGATCATCACACATTATATACTTGCATTGATATTCAATTCTGTACTCCACAAATACATATAATCAATATGTTTCAATTAAAAAAAATTTACAGCTCCTTTTAAGCACATAGGCAGACATATTTTAGATGCTTGTGTGTTAAGTTTCACTAGAGATATGGATTAAAATGCTATGGCACACAGCACCTTATGAAGTAATTTATTCTGTTCAAGTTGGGAGCCTACAGGGATAAAAAGTGACATTTGGGGCCGACCCCGTGGCGCACTCGGGAGAGTGCGGCGCTGGGAGCACAGCAACGCTCCCGCCGCAGGTTCGGATCCTATATAGGAATGGCCGGCGCACTCACTGGCTGAGCGCGGTGTGGGGCGACACCACACCAAGGGTTGCAATCCCCTTACCGGTCACGAAAAAGAAAAAAAAAAAAAGTGACATTTGAGCTGGGCCTTGAAATAGGAAGCAGTATTGCAAGGGAACATATAACGATAAGAATGAAATTGACCTCACAATTAGGACTCTATGAGGGACAGCCCCAGCCTCAGAAAAGAGCTGCTAGTGCACTTCTGGCAGACAGAGCTAATTGCTGACAGCAGTCCTTTATCACAGAAGGTCCAACACACACCAGAGATGCCCCAGAAGAACCCAGGGACACAAATGGGGAGCAGAAGGCTTATGACGATTTTTAGCTCTCCCCTAAGATCTGCTAATGGTTCATGGGGCTCAGCCTGGAAGATGCCTCAGTACACTGGTCATTTTTAGGGCAGCTCTGAGGATCTAAGTCTGACTATGTAAGTCAGAACCCAAATGAAGAAGTCTGATGCCTCAGAGAGGCCCTGAAACCACCTGAGCCTTTAGAGTGTGGCTGGCTCTTTGTGGTCACTCCAAGGAGGGATCTCCTGTGGAAATTTCCCCAGCTCCTGAGGCCACCAGAGAACAGAGCTTCCCTGGAGATCCAAGTTGGTGTGCACACATGGTTGTAGACATAAACTGGGGGACACCCACTTACCTGCAGCCACCTACATAATCTCCAGGATATAGGCTGGGATCCAGGTACTGAAGCCCATATGGTAAGAAAAAGTCCATGACCAGTAAGGAAGCTATGGGGATATATTAAAGCCAGAAGGTCATCTCTCTTGACTATTTCAAAGAGAAAATAGAAACCCACTGAGCAAGAGGCTAGTTATGCCTCTTAAAGAGAAAGTGAAGCCCCAAGCAGCACTGAATTCAGGTGACCTGAAGACCCTGGGGAAGCACGCCAGGCTATGAATCAGATTGCCTGGGCTCCAACAGCAGCACTGTTACTATATTGTCTGTGGACAAACCATGATGTTTCTGTTAATTAAATAAGTATTATCAATAGAATATTATCATAAGAGGAAAGAATCCATTTGTTAAGAAAAAATGAACCTCATTTAAACTCCACGCATTATAAACCAGAATTAATAACTACAACATCTTAAATGGTATAGAAGTTTCCATTTTCAAGATACTTTACCATTTGTCATTGTATATGATGTTCATAATCCCTGGTGAGGTAAACAAGTAAGATATTAACACAGAGGTTGACTGTATTCTCAGGTTTCACAGCAAAGCAGAAAGTCAAGCCCAAGAAGACTGATTCACAACCCTGCAGGTTCCTAATTGTGGTCAAGTATGGTAATGGGGAAAACCTCTGTGATCCACTAATTTTATTTCTCCATCTCTCCAGATTTCATCTGTCAGGTGCTCCCATCTGAATTTCTTTGGTGACAAATTCCCATAGCTGCCTGTTTGTCTTCTTGTATTAGTCTGTTTCTGTCGTTTATAACAAAATACACAGAACTGGGTAATTTGTAAGAAAATGAAATTTACTGCTTAGTTTAAGAGGCTGGGAAGTCCAAAGTCCAGAGAACACAGCTGGTGAGGGCTTTGATGGTGATGACAGTGACCAGGGGTCTCACATGGCAGAAAATGGTGGAGCAGAGAGAGACTAACCTCTCAAGTGCTCTTTTTATAAAGCCCCCAGAACCACACGCCTGACCACCATTATTAATGCACTCACTACTGCATGGTCCTACAATCTAATCACCTCTCCAAGGCCCCATCTTTCAATTGCCATGTAGGATTTCCCACCCTCTTAACAGTCACAGTGGGAATTACGCTTCTAATATATGAACTTTGGGGACAAAATTCAGTCAAACCACAGTGTTTAATACCTACTACATACTTCATGAAAATGTTTTGTGGAAGTGTTTGATACTCATCCTCATCTTTCTTTTCTTTATGATACATGTCCAATTTTTGCATGTAGTGAGAGGAATGTAAAGCAAACTACCTTTAGGCTTTTAAATGTCCAAAAATCACAATTTGGATAACTGTCGGAACAATTCATCACAATGGAGGAACTATTCATTACAACTGAGACTTTTTT
>NW_007735229.1:49653-50329 GCF_000696425.1 Galeopterus variegatus | reverse complement strand
AACACCCAGTGCCCAAACCTGAGCAGGCAGGCCCTTCATTGATGCACACCCACTGGTCCCCAGTGTTTCCAGGCTGGTCTCACTGCACCTCACTTCTGTTTACCCACTTGCTCACCACTATCTCAAGACAGGATATGAGCCACCCTTCCCTACTCAGTATTCCACCTGCAGCTTTGCCTTGTCCAAGTTCCAGCTCTGGTCTCTATTAAATTAGCACAAGCTTGAAAAGAAGTATTGGCTCACATGTTAGATGGGTAATAAATTTACACTAAAATCAGAGGGACAAATGCAAAAACCAGCAAATAGCTTAATGAAAGTTGGCAGTAGGCCTCAAATAAAAACGTTCTGTTATCAAATAAATTTAGCTGGGTTAAGAAAATTCTCCAGGTTTCTTTAGTTAGGATAATAGTTCCCAGCCCTAACAGACCCAAAGTACCCTTTTGTAAACATGTATCTTTGCAATACCTCCTTTATCATCCTGAAACAAAATTCATAAATATGTCTTATGTAAACATAATTTCCAGAAAGGCCAACAACATAATATGTATTTTAACATGTAAATGCTTGGGCAGGACTAAACCATAAGACACAAGCAGCCAAATGCTTGCATCCATATGGAGAATCATCACAAGTATGACAGCTACAAACACAAGCTACACAGTCGTGCTGTATCAGA
>NW_007735229.1:45937-48678 GCF_000696425.1 Galeopterus variegatus | reverse complement strand
CTAAACACACTTTGGGAAATGTTAGTATTGATCATTTTTAAAAGTGTATTCAATACAGAAAGCATACTGAGTACCCCTCCACAAGTGAACAGCAATAACAAGGTTCTGGAGAACCTTGTTTTCCACAGATGGAAAGCCTGATACCTGGTTGGGTCTCTCAATGCACCAAAAATTTAGAAAAGATGTCATCTCTAAGAAGATAAGGAAGAGAAGCTGATAGAAACTGTTCTAGTATACTCAGACATCAGACACACAGTCTGAGTCTCACTAATGCCATTCAGAAAACAGTTTTTAAAATGTTTCATATTTGGAGTTCAGGCTGTTACTCTGAAGTCAGCTTTACGGGTCCTTGGACATATTAATTCGTAAATAAACTTATTTTTCAAGGGCCATAAGTGTCTCTANACTAGGGAGCCAAAATTATCTCCTTAATTACACTGTCAATACATTTTTATAAGTGTGAGAATAATGCTTTTAATTTTTAGAAGTACTTAGGCATTGGTGCCACCTGGTGGCCATTTTAACTAAACCTAAAATTATTGTTTAAAAGAATTGGGGGCTTTCCCCCACTTCACTTAATAAAAAAAAAAAGGTAGGAAAACACGTTTTTATTATTTTGCAACGTACTTTGTTATTTTATAGTTTCTGTAACTTGGGGGCCAGTGCATCAATTCACTCTCAGTAGGTTCCCCAACAACCTGATTCAGGTCACTTACAGAACATCTCATCCTTATCCAGGTTTGTGAATGAGTTAACAGTTACCACACTATTTGTAAAATAAGTACTTGACAGTGGTGACAGTGGTATTGCTAAGAAAATTCAAATGAGATGGGCAATAAGAGATCATCAGTGTTTCTCCATATTTTTAAAGGCACTTCAATTCATTAATCAGTTTTTAAAGCAAAGGCCTTTACTTACAGAGAAGCACAAACCTTAAGGAAAAAGAATTTATGGTTATAACTACATCAAAGTTAAATATTTCTTTTTAATAAAGGACATCATACACAAATTTAACAGGATATTTTCAATGTCTAAAACCAACAAGGACTATTTAAATAAGAAATTTCTTCAAATCAACACGAAAGACAGAAAAACCAAAGAAAGACCAAAGAATATGAATAAACACTGACCTGAAGGGGAATCATAAATAACTAGCAAGTAATATGAAAGGATACTCAGCATATAATCATATAAATATAATTAAAGTATCACTTTATACTCATCAAGTTGAAAAACATTAGGGAAAAAAAGTCTGATATTATCAAGTGTTAGTTAAAGTGTGAGGAAACAGAAGCCCTCGTGTACTGCTGGTAAAAAATAAATCTGACAGTCCTTAGTTACATATGTGTGAGAGACCAGAATATTCCTCTCCCAAACATGAAGGATTGTTGAGCTGAAGACAGTTAAGAGGAAACAGATGCAGGAGAACTCTCTGACCTCCTTCTATTTGCCTGAAAGCAGGACATAGATTTACAAAGACAAAAGATATCCTTTCCTGTCTCTCTACCAGGGAGAACAAAGGTTAACCACTGAGGACAGTTTTAGACCCTCATCAGCCTTGAGATGATACCAGAGGAACTTCTATTGAAAAGCTTTACTAACTAACCTTTATCTGCCATTTGTTCGCCTTCTCCCCAAGTTGCCACCCATAGAGACTCAAAGTCCTTTCCTTCGTCTTGTCACTTCTCTAAAAAGAAGTTCTTACTGTTCTTTTGTGAAGATGGTATATAAACTAGAATTCAAAGCCACCTCTTTGAGAACTACTCATTCTCTGGGTATTTCTCATGTACACATGAAATATACATGTTAACAAACTTTGGTTTTTCTATTGTTAATCTGTCTTTTGTAACAGGGATCAATTTAATTATAAACCTATGGGGATTATTTTCCCCAGCATATGCATATATCCTACAACCCAACAATCGTGTTCTTGTGTGTATTACTTATCTACTGCTGTATAACAAAATTATCCCAAGATTTAGTGAAATAAAAAAACAAATATTTATTATCTCACAGTTTCTGTGGGTCAGAAATTCAGACACAGCTGACCTGAGTGCCTCTGAGTGGGGGCCTTTCAAGACTGCAATTAAGGGTCAGCTGGGGCTATAGTCATCTCAAGGGTCAACATGGCTATTGGAAGCCCTCAGAAGATCCACTTCCAAGTTCACTCACATAGCTGTTGGTAGGCCTTAGGGACTTGCTAGCTGTTGGCCAAAGCCATCAGTTCACTGCCACATGGACCTCTTCGCAGGGCAATTCACAACATGGTAGCTTGCTTCCTCTAGAGCAAGGGCTCCAAAAAGAGAAAATGAGAAATGGCAAACAAGACAGAAGTCACAGTCTTTCTGTAAACTCATCTTGGAAGTAACATCTTATCACATTTGCTATATTTTATTTTCTAGAAGAGAATCACTAGATCCAGCCCACATTAAAAGGAAGGAGAGGCTGGCCAGTTAGTTCAGTTGGTTAGAGCACAGCCTTGTAACTCTGAGGTCACAGGCTCAGATGCCCATACCAGCCAGCCAAGAATACAGTACCCAACAAGGCTATCCTTCAGAAATGAGAGAAAAGTACTGTATTTTCCAGACAAACAAAAACTGCAGGAGTTCACCATCATACAATCAGCCTTGCAAGAAATCCTCAAGGAAGTCCTGCATCTAGAATCTGAAAAACGATAACCTGTTGGTTCCTCACCACCGGGGACCAACAACACAGGGCGGGAAGGGACCCCGGACCAGCTG
>NW_007735229.1:43205-44008 GCF_000696425.1 Galeopterus variegatus | reverse complement strand
TCTCTAGAGACAGCCACAGTTACTGATTATAGAAGATATGTGCATATGTGTGAAGTCTTTGCACAGGTTTTTCACCTGTTGTTTGTTGACTTGCCTACCCTTCTATATGTTATTCTGAACATCTGTGTCCAGAAGATATCAAACTATATTTTCAGGCTCTCGTCTTGCCAGGTGGCTTTCTACTAGGCACTGAAGGGAATTGAGGAGGTTGAAGAAAGAGAAAGGCTCCTGAATTTAAATGTGTGACAGCTTCTGGCAGATACTCTTGCTACTCTGGGAATGCAGTGATTCCAGATGAGCAGCTGGGGCAGAGGCAGCACCCTTTCGCTAAGTGACATCTCTGCAGCAGCTCCAGGTCTAACTCCAATAGTGCCTTCAATGGTGCAGCAGCAGGTCACACAGGCCACAGACCAGGGGCATCGGCAATTTCTAATCTCTGGCTATCACCCCTTCGTCTTCCTTTTCAGTGCCCCAGCCCCACTTGTCTTTATTTTTGTACTTCCAACCCCATTATGTCAGACCATCTGAAAAATATTGCCCTTCTATTAACCTCACAACAATTGGACACCACTATTTTAAACAATGATATTTCTATTTAACAGATGAAATTGAGTCACAGAGGAGGAAAGTGTTTGCCTGAGGGTCATAGCTAGTAGGAGCTGGGGTTTGAACCCAGAAGACCTGGCTCCTGAGCCTATGCAGCTTACTATATTCTACACTTCCTTTCACAAACATGAGCACAGTAAAATTAAGCTTCCATGTGCTGCCAAGTTAAAAGAAAGAAATTTGACTGTATGGTAAAG
>NW_007735229.1:29150-41904 GCF_000696425.1 Galeopterus variegatus | reverse complement strand
TGGGGATCCTCTCTACCCTTTTCCTTTACCTTATATCCTCCTCTTCTCTTCTGCTAACATCGGCAATAACAACAACAACAAAAAAATGTGTCCTTTTGTGGAACTCTTCTAAATAAATTCCATTAGATGGGGAGAATAAACACACACAAAGACACACACACACTTTCGTCACATTAGCTTCTCTCTAAAGAACAGCTCAGATATCAGGGATGAATAGGTGGCCCAGTAAAAAGTGGCAACTTGATTCACTCAAGTTTCTTTAAATAAATAACTTGATAACAATAAAGGAAGAATTCTTTCTTTTCCTCTATCATTAACTATTATATATGGCAATACTTTTAATTCTTAACTTTCTTTTCTGAAATAATTATAGATTCACAGAAAATTGAAACAAAAATGTACGGGGAATTTCTATGTATTCTTCAATACCTTGCGTAACATAGTATAGGATCAAAACTAGGAAACTGACACTGACACAAGTCAGTATCTAAAATAAAAGTAAGGCTGCTCAGCCTGAAGCAGGGGTGGGAACAGCTGGAGCTATGTCTTCTAGCCTCCACCCCTCCCACCACCCAGGTCATCTTCCGGATGACTATTAAAATCAGTAAAACTTGTAATGCAGACAGAAAGAAGAATGTATGGGAATTAAGCAAATATAATTTTTGTACCCACTCAGGACAACAGTAGCAGTGAAAGTCAGGCTGCTCTAAGGAAATCTATTGGGGTATGTCTACTAGCATCTGAACTTTAACCCTCATAGATGAATGGGGGGAGGGGTTTGCCTATCTCTACAATCACAACAAGCATTACCCATCACAACTGCTTAGTAAAATGAATTTTAAAGATGCTGAGAGTATCCGCTATTGCCAATAATGCTGCATAGGAAACTACCCAAAAACCCAATGGCTTAAAATAACAATCATTTATTCTTATACTCATGGTGTATGAATTGTTTGGGGTGACAGTGTTTCAAATGTTTCATTCTGAGCCCTGTTGGGGAGGCAGTGACGATCCAGGGCATGTTCTTCTAGTGGTCATAATAGAAGACAAGAATACAAGTGCAAAAAAGCAAAAGCATTTTAATCCTTTGCTTTTACCATATCCACTACCATACCACTGGCCAAAGCAAATCACACAGCCAAGCTCAAAGTGAGGGGGCTGAGAGATACACCCTACCCACCATGAGGACAGGGCAGGTGTAAGGCTTTGTATTACTACAGAGGAATTTAGAATTATGACCAACAATTCATACTACCACACAGAAAATGTGTTACCTCCCAAAATATTTTCCCCATCTGAAAATGCCTTTGCTTAATCCTTTAGTCCCCCCCCCAGAATGAAAATACTCTTAGGAATAACACTTTACACCATAACTATTTATCTCTTACTATGAGTATCAGACCATTTCCTATGAAAAGACAGAACAGACAAATATGACTAGGGAAGGCAAAGCAAAAGAGACTGGGGGAACAACCCCAAACAAACTTTTGCTATATCACAAATTTAGCTCGTATTAAAGTCTACATATTCTCACAAAACAAAAGGCAAAATGCCAAAAATGGAACTCTACAATCAGAACACAGATTTTTTTCAAGACTCTGTTCAGAATTCCACATTCCAGACCACTTAGTGTCACCACCCCAGGAATCTGTCTGGTAACATTCCACAGAGCCTTCTAAAGCACTCTTTTATGAATCCAGATGAACACTGGTTTATCTCAGCCTTCGTAATCAGCCCATCAACATTATTCTGGCTCAAATATATAAACACAGAAATACTACCACACACATCTTGTATTTCTTGAATATTGCCCAATAGTTTTTCCTTCTTTTTATACGTTACCCTCTCTGTATAGGTCATTTGTGCTTCTCCATCCACATGATTATTTACAAATAGTATATATGCCATTATATACAACGAAGTACTGTGAAGGAACAACATAATTTACTATGTGTTAAACTGAACAGCTTGTACTAACACTACAATGTCAGACTTCTGTGGTTAACTAACTAGAACTACTCACATAAAATTTACTAGAGAATTAGATGCAGGATTTGCTTCTATAAATAAAATGAAGACTTGGCCAACATGGACAACTCTCTCTATAATTCCCACTTACCACCTCTCCAAAGCCATTAAAATCTACTTGATTTCTTACTTCATGAATGAACCCTTAACAAATTATTTAAAGCAAAGCTATCCCCAACCAAAATGTTTATCTATTTTTCAAAATGTCTCAAATCAGATTGTACTAACTACATATTTGAGGACCTATGTGTTGTACTATATTTGTGCTGCCCTAAAGAAATACATAATATAGCTGGAGGGAAAGACAAATACATATAAAAATAATAACGATAATAACTCAGGGGGCTTATAAAAACTAAACAAGTAGGACACACAGCAACTGCTACAGAAGTTCAATAAACAGATCACTACGGACTGGGCTTCACCTGAGTTGAGCCTAGAAAGCATTAACGGAAAACAGAATATGCCAAGCACGAAGAACAGTAAGACTGTAAAAGAGACACTCTCATAAACTGCACCACATAGTAGGTACAACCTTTCTGGAAAGGATTTTCATAATACGTACTGAGATTACATGCTCTTTAACACAGTAATTTTATTCCTAAGTATATATTCCAAGAAAATGAGAAATATGAACTTATTTTTATAGGAAAAGAAGGAAAAAACAAAAACAAAAAACCTGGAAATGCCCAGCTTTAGATATTAATTAAATGCTGTTATGTCAGTCTAACAATTGTCTAATACCACAACAATGCTATGTATCAACCACAGATCCTCAGCAGCATATAAGTTTATTGCTCATGTGTCTGTGGTCAGTTAGGGGTTGGCTAGAGAGCTCTGCTGATCTTAGCTGGGCTTGCTCACATGTCTGTGGGTTGGCTGGCTTCAGCAAGGGTGACTGGGACAATTTGGCTCTGTGTCACCTGTCTCTCTTTGTCTAACAGATTCAACCAGGCATGTACTCACAGCTATGACAAAGGCCCAAGAGGAAACACCCAGGCCCTCTTGAGGCCTAGGCCCAGAACTTCCAATTTATTCTAATTCCCAAAGGCCAGAATAAATGAGCACTATAAAATTATATCAGGGTCAGTAGGCCTGCTCCCTGTTTTTTAAGTAAAGTTTTATTGGAACACAGCCACTCCCTTTCATTTACATATTGTCTATGACCCTTTCATGCTACAACAGTAGAGATGAATGGCTGTGATAGAGACCATATGACCCGCAAAAAGCCTTAAATTTAAATGTTTATTTGATGCTACCATGAGTTATAGGATAAAGGGTATGGATACAAAAGAGTGAAGAATTGGGGCAATTTCTGTAATCTACCAGTAGAATACATTTTTTGTTATTAAGTGTTTATTAAAAAATTGTAACAGTTTCGAAAAGGCTTATGAAATCATGTCAATGGGTAAAGAAGGCACAAAAACTACGCAGACAACATAATTTCACCTCTACATAATCATACCAAGTAAATTACATATATTATATATAAATTCATACACATAAATCTTCAAATATATTTTTAAAGGCAAGCCACAGATTGGGAGAAAATATTTGTAAAAGACATCTAATAAAGGACTGTTAGCCAAAATATACAAGAACTCTCCAAACTCAACAATAAGAAAACAACCCAATTTAAAAATGGGCCAAAGATCTAAACAAACAACTCACTAAAGAATATATATGGATAGCAAATAAGCATATGAAAAGATGCTCATCACCATTTGTCATCAGAGAACTGCACACTAAAACAGCAACAAGATACTACTACAAACTATTAGAATGACTAAAATCCAAAAAACTGACAAATCCAAGTGCTGACAAGAATGTAGAGCAACAGGAACTCTCATTCATTGCTGGTGAAAATATAAAATGGTACAGCCACTTTGGAGGACAGTTTGTCAGTCTCTTCCAAAACTAAACGTAATCTTACCATAAGATCCAACAATCATACTTCTAGGTATTTGTTTTAGTCCATTTTGTGTTGCTATAACAGAAATACCTGAGACTGGGTAATTTATAAAGGAAGAGGTTTATTTGGCTTACAATTCTGGGACAGCTGTGTCTGGCACGGGCCTCAGGCTGCTTGCACTCACGGCAGAAAGTTGCAGGCAGCCAGCAGGTACAAGCAGATCACATGGTAAGAGGAAGCAAGAGAGAGGAAGCAAGAAAGGAGGTGCCAGGGTCTTTTTAAGCAACGAGCTCTCGTGGGAACTAATAGAGTGAGAACTCACTCATTAATCCCCCCTCCCCCAGGGACAGCATTAATCCATTCATGAGGGATCCACCCCCATGACTCAATCAGTTTCCAACACTGCCACATTGGAGGTCAAATTTCCACATGAGTTTTGGAGGGGACAACACATCCAAACTCCATCAGTATTTATTCAACTAATTTAAAAATGTATGTTCTCAGAAAAACCTGCTCATGATTGTTTATAGCAACTCAGTCACCAAAAGCTGGAAGTAACCAAGATAACTTTCAATAAGTGAATGAATAAACAAACTGTGGTACATCCACACTATGAGATATAATTCAGCAATTAAAAAAAAAAAATGAGCTCATGAGCCATGAAAATACAAAGAACATTAAAGACTTATTGCTAAGTTAAAAAAAGCCAGTATGAAAGCCTACATTATTATATGATTCTAATTATATGACATTCTGGAAAAGGCAAAACTAGAGATGGTACAATGATTACTGAATGCCAAGAGTTTAGGGTTCAGGATGAATAGGCAACACACAGGGGATTTTTAGGGCAGTAAAATTATCCTGGATGATACTATAATGGTGGATTAAAAGACATTACCCAACTGTCAAAACCCTAGAAATTTACAGCACAAAAAGTAAACCTTATGTATGCAAATTTAAAAAATCGTTTAGGAGGTCATTCCCAGGAAGTAATGCAGACAATGACGAGACTAACTGTACTATAAATGTATGAAACAATCTCACCGAAGAGGATGGGGGGAAAGGTGCTGACCGAAATACCTCTGGAAATGAGTACAGTCCATAAGACTAAAGGCAAAGGGAACTGCACAAGCATTCACTGCAGTTAATAAAGTTGTTTTCTATGGGGGGCAGGTTAACAATTCTGCTACTGCTATACATTGTATACTGGAATTGAACAATTAAGTAAATGGGTGGCAGATGCTGGGAACCAGGTTTTTCACTGTTGGAGGAGTTTACAGATAAACAAGGAAAGGAAGCTACACTGATCCATGCCATGCAGTAATGAGTGAGAATTGGAGACATCAGTATTAACTCATGTTTGCCTTAATGTAGATGCAGACGGTTACATACAGAAGTATTTATAAATATATCTAAATACACAGGTTAGTAAAAAGTACTTTTTTGCTCTGTCAGCTGAGAGGAACTAAATGAAATGACACTGCAGTAGCAGAAAGCATACTTACTTAGCAACCAGATACTGGTTTCTAAAACCATTCTTCAATAAATGCAACCAAAACTTCTTGAAAAAAATGGCTGATTCTAGAGCAGTAAATATACAAGATGAATCTGTAGCACCTTGTAGTGCCAAAATGTAAAGAAATGCTCAACACACACACACACAAACACACGTGTGCACACAAAACACAACACATTAATGGGGTTATGTCAAAGCAGCACAGGAGACAACTGAAAAAACTCCCAATGGCCAAAGCTACAATAATTCAAACAACAAAATAATTAAAGTACTATCAGATTATGACCCAAAGTATAAAATAAGTATCCACAAGTCCATAGTGCTATAAATGATTGAATAAATTAGTAAATAGAGAACAAATCTTCCATGCAGAAGAATTCCAGATAATTTATGTAGTTATCTCACCCTCAAGGAGGAGCAGTATACTCACTACCTCTTAGGCATGGGCTGCACACAGTGATTTCCTTCCAAAGTGTATAGATAAAGGAAAGTGAGAAAAAAAGAGTAACCTTACAGTGAAGAACCCTGACAAACACTACCTCAGCCAGTGATAAATCATGTTGATAGTATGTACACTTGATATGATGTCATGAAAATGGCACTTTGCCTCTGTGCTGGTCTTCTGAATAACCCATAACCCCCGTCTTATCATGAGAAAAACATCAGACAATTTCAATAGTGGGGCATCCCGTAAAATACCTTACCAGTAGGCCTCAAAATTATTAAGGTCATCAAAAACAAGGAAAAGTCTGAAAAACTGCCACTGCCCAGAGCAGCATAAGGAAACAAGACAACTAAATGTAATGTGGTACCCTAGATGGGATCCTGGAAAAGAAAAAGGACATTAGATACAAACTAAGGAACTCTAAATAAACTATGAACTTCAGTTAATTATAATGCATCAATACTAGCTCATTAAGTATAGCAAAAGTATCATACTGATATAAAATATTAATAGGAGAAACTGGGTATGGCATATATGGGAACAATCTGTACTTTCTTGTTGATTTTTCTCTAAGTCTACAACCGTTAAAAAATAAAAAAGAAATATACCAAAATGTTAATAGTGATAATGTCCCTGTGGTTGGATTATGGGTAATTTCTGCTTTTGTTTTTACAGTTCCATCCACCATACATTTCTAGAACAAGCTCTATGCTGCTCTAAAAAGTGTATGTATACAAGATTTGTTTTTTCTCAACTTGTTTAAATACTAAACACTGAAACTGTGATAATAAATTTTAAAAGCAGATACTATTTATTGAATAATTACAATTTGTGGCATACTGACTATGCTAAGAATTTTAGCAAGCACTACTGTGTGCAGTGAACAGTATTATTCCCTTTTAAAAAATAAGGATACAGATATTCAGAAAGTTGTCACATAGCTAATAAGTGGCAGGTAGCTGACTCCAAAATGAGTTTTCATTTCCATATCATACAGCCTCCCAAGAATTACCTGATCAGCACCTCATAAATTAGTGCTAGTACATATATTACTTTAAAGTAATTCACAACAATGCTGTGAGGCAGGTTTTTAAATACCCCTATTTATGTGAAACTGTGTCAGAAGAAAAATATGTGACAGGCACCACTGCAGCACTGACTCCAACCAAAAATAAAATCTCCATCAGATAAAACAATACAAGCAGCATTGCTACATACAGTGGCTATCCAATCTACTACTGATAATTTTAAGTACTACAGTGATCTTGTTTTGTCAGAAGGCACCCTGAATTATGCCTCTTCCCTAGTCAATGAGGTAGTTCTTTCAAAATGTATCAAGTCGGGCCGGCCCGGTGGCACACTGCTATAGTGCGCCGCTTGCGAAGCACGGCAGCGCTCCCGCCGAGGGTTCGGATCCCACATACAGACCGGTTCCCGCTCACTGGCTGAGCAAGGCGCGGGAGCAACACTGAGGGTTGCAATCCCGTTGCCGGTCCCGGTCCGGTACGGGGGCGACACTGAGGGTTGCGATCCGTTGCCGGAAACGGAAAAAGACAAAAAGGAAAAAAAAAATGTATCAAGTCAAAGAACTAAATTTGAATATTCTCATTACACTATTTTGAAGTACAGAGATATCTAGACTTACTTCCTGCCTTCACCAAGACTCACCACCCCACTGATCAAGTTATTTCAACATGTGAAAGAACTGATAAGCTGAGAATGAATAGCCTTTACATCTCTGTTATTTTTTTAGGAAGCCTTTCATGATTCTTTAAATCACAAATGACTCAATTGAGGTGGCCCTACTTTTAAGTATAGTCGTATGCCACATAAAGACATTTCAGTCAACAGTGGACTACATATACAATGGTGGTCTCAAAAGATTATAATGGAGCTGAAAAATTTCTATTGTCTAGTGACATGGTAACAGTCATAATGTTGTAATGTAATTATTTTTTATAAATTTAGTGTATCCTAACTGTACAGTGTTTAGAAAGTCTACAGTAGTGTACAGCAATGTCCTAGGCCTTCACATTCATTCCCGACTCACTCACTGATTCACCCTGAGCAACTTCTAGTCATGGTAAGTGCCTTATATAAGCGTGCCTTTTTTTTGTATCTTTTGCACCATATTTTTACTGTAGCTTTTCTATGTTTATATACACAAATACTTACTATTATGTTACAATTACCTACAGTATTCAGTACACTAACATGTGTGCAGGACTGGTTATGTCAAAGCAGCACAGGAGACAACTGAAAAAACTCCCAATGGCCAAAGCTACAATAATTCAAACAACAAAATAATTAAAGTACTATCAGATATATATATATATATACACACACACACACACACACACACACACACACACCATCTAGGGTAAGGTTTGTGTAAGCACATTCTATGATATTTGCACAATGACGAAATCACCTATTCAACACATTTCTCAGAATGTATCTCTGTCATTAAGTGACATATGACTATATATTGGTCCCTCATGAAGCAAAATAAGCCAAAACTGATTGTACGTGGCATCTGAACAAGGGAAATCCAAAACTTGCCCAAAGAGTTAATCAGCATCCATGAACAAGAGCAAATACTTGAAGAGACACCTGTCAAAAGGACGCAGGACCCAGCTTGAAGGGATACCCACTGACTGATTCTGGGACGTGAACATCAAAATACACTAATTCAACAATAAGAAAACAAACTGCTATGAATGTTTATGTCCCCCCAAAATTCATGTGTTGAAAGCCTAATCCCTATTGTGATGGTATTAGGAGGTGGGGCCTTTAAGAGGTAATTATGTCATGAGGGTGGAGCCCTCATGATGGGATTAGTGCTCTTATGAAGATATTGAAGAGCTTGCTTCCTCTCTCTCTGTTCTCTGCCATGTGAGGACACAGCACAACAATGGCCATCTGCAAATCAGGAAGGGGGCCCTTATCAGAACCTGACCATCCTAGCACCCTGATATTGGACTTCCTAGCCTCCACAACAGTGAAAAGTAAGTTTCTGTTGTGTAAGCCACCCAGCGTATGGTATTCTTTTATAGCAACCCAAACTAAGACACAATCCAATTTTTAAAAAACAGATGAAAGATTTGAATGGCCATTTTACTAAAGAATCTATACAGATAACACATAAGCACATGAAAATATGCTCAGCATTATTAGGCACTAAAGAAATGCAAATTAAAATCACAAAAAGACACCACTATCTACCTGTCAGGATGATTTTTTAAAAACATTGACCCCACCAGGTACTGGCAAGGATACAGAATAAATGAAACTTTCATACACTCCTGTGAAAGCACAATGGCACAAGCCCCAATGGAAAACAGTTTGCAGATTTTTATAAAGTTAAATATACACTTACTACAAGATCAACCATCTCATTCCTAGTTATTTACCCAAATAAAATTAAAATCTGTACAGAAATGTTCATAGCAGCTTTACTACTAATCATCAAAAACTGGAAACAACTCATATGTGCCTCAAGAGAGGAACAGATCAACTGCAATACATCTATACAATGAATTATGCAGAAATAAAAAGGAACCATTTTTTTAATGTAATTTAATATTATTCTTTACATTCTAGGATGTTGTTGCAGAGCAGTTGGCAAGGAGGGGGAGAGGGGAAAGGGGAAGGAAATGGGATGGAAGCAGGAGGAAGAGGGGTGGGATTGAGGCCCATGCCACCCCCCCATTCCCAAAGAAAACAGTGGGCTTCCAGCAATGGCTTGGTCATTGCTGGGCTGGTTGCAGATGTCGGGGGGGGGGCGGTAGCAAAAGCCCTTGCCCCCCACCATCCCAGCACGGGAACCCGGGGCCCTTCTTGCTGCAGCTTGGTGGTCGTCAATGGGCTGGCTGTGTGAGTCGGGGGTGTGTGGCCTAGGCCTGAGCCCCCACCCCACCCCAACTGCCCTGGCTCAGTAGGACCACACGGAGCTTATTGGTTGCCACTGGGCTGGCTGCGGGTGTCAGGGGGGCATGACCAAGGCCCAAGGTCCCCCACTGCTCTGGCTCAGGAGAGCCCAGGACGCTTCCTGAGGCAGCTCGGTGGTCACCGCTGGGCTGGCTGCACGTGTTGGGGGGCATGGCCGAGGCCTGAGGCCCCACACCATTCAGGCTTGGGAGACCCTGGGGCGCTTCCTGCGGTACCTCAGTGATTGCTGTTCGGTCATTGCTGGGCTGGGTGCAGGTGTCAGAGGGGTGTGGAAAAGCCCTCACCCTCACCATCCCAGCTCAGGAACCCAGGGCCCTCCTTGCTGCAGTTTGGTGGTCGTCACTGGGCTAGTTACATGTCAGGGGGGCATGGCCGAGGCCCACAGTTCCCTACTGCCCCAGGTTGGGAGAGCCCAGGGCGCTTCCTGCAGCTGCTCAATGGTCACCGCTGGGCTGGCTGCGCATGTCAGATGTTGCAGCTGAGGCCCGAGGCCCCCCACCACCCTGGCTTGGAAGGCCATTGATGCTTCCTGCAGCAGCTTGATGGTTGCTGCTGGGTTGGCTGTGTGTCTCAGGTGGCATGGCTGAGGCCCTCATCCCCCACCCTCGGGATTGGTTGGGAGTGTCAGGGGACACTGCTGAGGCCCCCAGCCCTCCCCCCTTTCTGGCTTGGTAGCCCAGGGGACTTCCGGTTCTTCTAGGTGTTATAGGTGTTCTTTGGTGAAATGAGACCTTTACTAGTTAATATCAAACTGTCTCTGGTTGCAGGTACTTTTTTTCTTTCAGTTCTGTGTTGAATTATTTGCTGTTCCCACCATTTAAACTCTGCATTGCTGTCCTTTGCTTACTTCTAAAGTGGGGGAACTTACTGTAGGGACCAGCCCTTGAGCTCTGTGGTTGAGCTAAATCCCTGCTTTGCTGCTGATTCCTTAAGGAAGGCTTTTTGTGCAGCACAGATTTTAATGGTTGACTTTATAGGTACTTCTGGCTCTCGAGAGATCCAGTGCACTTGGGTTGTGTAGAAACTCTGGTCTAGGCCCAAGTGTTCTCATCAAACTACACCCCATGCAATTCTATATTCCTGACCAGGCTTCTCTGAGTGGTCCTATGCTGATTGGGGGGCAGATCTGCTGTCCTTGCTGTTTCCGTGTTTTCCCAGTGGGCCTGTCTCCCCTACCGCACATGCTCCAAACATTTCCCATGGGACAAGCCATGCACTGGTCCCTTGCGATGACTGGTTGGCTTCTGAGTGGCTGCTTTTTTTCAGTTGTTGTGGCTCCTTGCTCTTATGTGGGTCCACGGGAGCCCTATTAGTGGTCTTGATGGCCTGGGGGCCACCAAGGCCCTCTTCTCCCCTTCCAACTCCAAGCAACTTTACCCGAAGGGCACAGCTGCAGCTTTTGCCAGCTCCTGCTCCGAGCGCTCAGCAGCTCCAGCCTGGAAGTGGCCAGGGCTTGAAACGGTCAGAGTGGTTTTTTCTTCCTCTCATCATGGCTTCTCCCGCCTTCATGCACTCTGTAGGACTCTCCTCCTCTTCCCCTGAGCTCTAGCATCCCCAGATTATCTGTTGTTGCTTTTTTATAGTTGTAAATTTGTTGGTTTGTGGGAGAGAATGACACTGGGGTCTGTCTATTCTGCCATCTTGACCAGAAGTCCCCCAACTCTTATATATATATACGACCTTAGATGAATATCAAGCACATCAAGCTAAGTAAATGAAACCAGACTCAAGAGGCTACATAGCTTCATTTATATGATACTTTGGAAAAAGCAAACCATAAGGTCAGAGAACAGATCAGAAGTTGCCAGAGATTAAAGACGGGGAAAGGATTTGAAAACAAAGGGCTAGCATAATGAAATTGGGAGGTGGGGTGGCAGGGGTGTGATAGAATCGATCTGTATTTTGATTGTGATGATTATATGATCTATACATGTTAAAAATTCATAGACCTGTACATCAAAGAGTAAATTTCACTGTCTGTAAATTGAAAATGTTTTAAAAATCAAGTAAAAATAATGATTGTAAAGGATTAAATCCTACTGAATTAAAGTAAAAATCCAAGAGTCCACACTGATATGAGAAACAAATGAATAAGCAAAAAGATGAAGAAAAAGAATGCTGTTCCTTACAACAGAAAACCAACGAACAACCCAAGGATATAGGGGAACGTATGGACTAATTGAAGCACATGCCTCCTGATACAATGCATTGAGAATTTGGCATCCCTTCTAGGTTAGTCCTGCCAAAAGGACATAACCTAAATCTAATCATGAGAAAACATCGGACAAACACAAATTGAAGTCTTTCTACAAAATAACTGGCTTGGACTCTACAAAAAAGTCAGTTACATAAAACACACTCAGGAACTGGTCCAGATTAAAGAAGACTACAGAGATATGATAACCCAATGCAATGTATAATCTTAATTTTTTTCTGTAAAAAAATGTATTGGAACATCTGAAAATCTCAATATAGTCTATTAATTACATAAGTTTTGTATTAATGCTAATTTTCTGATTTTAATCACCGCACTGTGATTAGAGAATTTCTTGCTTTTATGGGGGAAAAACACAACTAATTAGAGGGTAGAGAAGCATCATGTTTGTACCTTACTCTTAAATGACTGAAGAAAAAATAATTAGCGAGAAGGGGAAAGAATGCAAATGAGGTAAAATATTTACATTTGACAAGTCTGGGTAAAGGATACCCAGGAATTCTTTGTACTATTCTTGCAACTTTTTTGTTAAGTTTGAAGTTATGACAAAACTTTTTAAAAAATTATTTTAAAAAGTAAACGTAGGGCCGGCCCGGTGGCACACTGCTATAGTGCGCCACTTGGGAAGCGCGGCGGCACTCCCGCCGAGGGTTCGGATCCCACATACAGACCAGCCGCTCACTGGCT
>NW_007735229.1:6880-28233 GCF_000696425.1 Galeopterus variegatus | reverse complement strand
GCCCGGGCTGAGGGGGGGGCGGGGGCACCACCGGGGGTTGCGATCCCGTGGCCGGTCCCGGTCCGGTACGGGCGCGACACTGAGGGTTGCGATCCATTGCCGGTCACGAAAAAAGACAAAAAGGAAAAAAAAAAAAGTAAACGTACCTTGAGCTACAAATAACAAATTAAACTAAAAATAACATGCCACATAATCTGAGGAATGAATTAACATAAACAGAGTTGCTAAAATTAAGAGTCTAGGGAAAACTCTAGCACTCAGTACTCACCAGGGAGCTGCATCCCGGCACACAGCCTGGAGTTCCCAGGTTCTACTGTGGCAAGGAATTAGCTGGATGTTAAACATCACAATCACACAAGCAACTTTCTCCTTCAATTCTTTCCTTGCTCATCAGTGACTTTTGACTATAAAACAACAGCTTCAGTTGCAGATCTGGCTACAAAAGAAAATGATCATACTGACTTGTAAGTTAGTCATATTTATAAATTGGGTTATAAGTCACCTTCTTGTACATTTGATTAATACCCTTATCAACTCTGAGACAGCAATAAGAGTACTGTGGGATCCACAAGCCTGAGCATGGGAAGTATACCCTAAAATGGTAGATTTCTTAGGATTGTTTAATTCTGTGCAAGCTCTTGGATGACAACTTGTCCCTTAGCTACATCCCTTCTTGTCACAGCCTTCTTTCAACCAACAGGTTTCAATACTCATAAAGATACATCAAAATGAGTAAGACTTAAATAAGTTTAGTGGAAAATTATATTTTTCAATGGGAAAAATCATATGCCAAGTACTACTTAAATAACATAACAATTCCACTCCAGAAAACTGCATGAGGTCCCTTCTCATGCAAATATGACACTGATGCAACCACAACCACTGCAAGGACACACAAAAATAAAAATGTTTTTATTTTCATGCTTTTTAAAATCCTGGCATATCAGAGGTAAACACAGACCACAACTGAGAACTTGCTGTGGCCATACTCACCTCTGAAGAACTAAAACAAGCCATCCCTACTAGGCTATCACCAAGGACAGGTTACGGTTTTTAGACCCACAACTTTAACTGAATCTGCAGACAGAAAAAGGGCCACCATCAGAAGTTCAGGCCTTTATTGATAACTTCAAAACTGGGGAGTCTTTTTTAAGAAAAGAAAGGAAAGTGTTCCATTCGGCACTTGCTCAATCTGTTTATTTGATGGTAAGCATAGAATCAATCAATTAGCTCTCAGTTGTGGCATATTTAGTAAGTACGATCTTGCTTACAGGAATAGGATCCTTACACTTCATTCGCAGAACACTTTATAACCCAAGCCAAGGCTTTTCTTTCAAGGATGTGGGAGACATTTCTCATTTAAATGCAATTCATGGTTTTATAAAGCATATAACTCATTTTTATTACTTTTATCATGTACATGCTGAAATCTAATATTCTCTTTGATGGTGATATGTATAATGATAAAACATAGAGAAAATTACCTCCTTCTCAATTTATAAAACAAAACTTTAAAAACAAAATCCTTTATGTGATAAGGAGATATTTTTAAGACATAAGCAGCTACTACCCTAAACTGCTGGCACAGGCAAAAATAACAAAAGAACAAACTGTTATTTAACCATTAAATAACTAATCTATGTTTGTTACAAATATACAAATATTTTAAATATACTTCTTCCTACTGCAATAAAAATTAAGATAACTATCAGTTTAACAGCTTTTAAAGCTGTTAATTTTATGGGGCCGGCCCCGTGGCTCACTTGGAAGAGTGTGGCACTGGTAGCGCCGAGACCACGGGTTTGTATCCTATATAGGGACGGCCAGTGCACTCACTGGCTGAGCGTGGCACAGACAACACCATGCCGAGGGTTGCGATCCCCTTACCGGTCAGGGGAAAAAAAAAAAAAAGATGTTAATTTTACGAATAAAAAAAGATTAACTTTCTTCCTGAACATCCAGTGATAAGGTGAACCCCAATTTCTCTACCCCAAGGACATAAAAATGATCTAAAATGGATCAAAGTGCGAAACAAGTTCATATTAAATATTTCATATGCTTTTATTAAAATAATCAACATAAAAAGAATGTAAAAACTTCTTTGCACTTGAAGATTTAGTTATCCAAGGAATCACAACTTTTGAACTTTTAAATCCAGCACTACAGTATGTGAAATACTACAGTGCCTTGTATAAAGTGATGAAATTCCACATGAAAAAAGGACTAAATATTAGTAATAATTATATTCTCCATAATCTTTTATTATCTAAAACTTCTAAGCCATCAATCTTTTTCAGTGCTTCAAGTGAGCAATCAAAATGGTCATGTTTTTTCAGGTTTAAAACTAAATATCTCCCTCTCAATCTGGAGGCATAGATGCAATAGACCATATAGGTTACTTTGTCCAACTTCCTGAGCCCACAGGTGTAGAAACAGTCTACAACATGATCTCATTATGTCATCATCGATGCACCTTCTTCACCAGTGGCATCTTGGGAAATATGAAGGTCTTCAAGCATCTCAGCCAGACTAATTCGAGGTGCTCCTTCATCATCTGTGTCACTTTCCACAGGGATGGTTGAATCTTAAAAAAAAAGGAAATTTTAAAATAAATACAAATATGGAAATATACAAATACCTGCCCTACTATTATTATTTAACTACGTTGTATCAGAAGCTCTTGTATCTCATCTAGAGCAGGTATTCAAACATTCATTGAATGAATGAACTGAACAAATATGAATACTTTTTTACCAGTATGGAAGTCGGCAACTTGAGGGATTACACTAGGATGCAAACAGTATCAAACGCAGTACAGTTAACAACACTATAGTAAGTTTTACTATTCTGCAAGTATTTTTTTATAGAATTTGACGAGAGTAGTTCAAAAAAAACAAATAATAAAAGTCATTTATGGGAATCAAAGTTTAAGATACCAAAATACTCATATTGGGAACTATATTTACATACAGAACATATGATTTAAATCTAACACCCCTAAAACACCAACCTCTGTAAATGTTGACATTTTTTCTAATTGCCTCATCTTCTTCAAGATCTTCAAGAAAATCTTGGTATTGTCTACAGGATAAAGAAACATAAATAATTCACTGTCACCAAGAAAAGTATGAAGTTATATTTTCTTCATTTTCAGCATTACAAGATAAATGTGCTCCAAGTATTAAAATATTAAAAAATAATATCTGAAGGTAAAATATGGATATTAATTACTCTGACAGGCTTAAAAAATATTTTCTTTCAAAATTACATGGTTAAAAACAGCTGAATATAAGGTGATGTTAAATATAAGACAAAGAAAAGACATCCCACCAATTTATCCTCCCCCCATAAAGTCTATAGCCAAATTGAAACACTTTTAAAACTACAGATGAAAGTCAAATATGTGTGTATATATATATATTTGATTGACTGAACATGTTATATATTTATACATACTTATTTTAAATTACATTATGAGATTATATTTTAGAAATACTAGTTTCCCACTCACATTTCATAAAATAATTTTATATAAACACTTCACTTCTTTAGACATCAGTGTCTTCACCATTATTATAAAGGCCACTTTTTGAATCATCCAATCAACGTTTTTAGAACATATATTCATTCAGGCTTAAGTTATTTGAGAAATGACATATTTGACATCAATAAGCTGTTTCCTTTTAGTCTCAAGTCATAAGTACTCATCTGTTATTTGTGCTATCCATAAGGTAATTATTTACTATATTTTAACTTTCAATTAAACTGTTTACATTTAGTCCTGGAACTAATTACCAAATCTATGTTAAATGTCATTACATCCTTTTATATCGATTCCACCAATACCCTGATAAGAATCCAAAATTAATATTGAGTACAAGGATCAATTATGTGATCTCTATTTCTTTAGAAAATAAGAACAATTTATCATAAGGATTTCCTCTGAACAACATATAAGGTTTAAAGAAAAGTGGGACCTTTCATCATCTGTATCCATGTTTTCTCTATCTTTTGCAAGCTCTTTCAATTTCCAGTTTCTACGACGCAGACGTTTGGTACGGTCATAGCTCTTCTTGATTAATACCTGTAACAAATACTTGCAAAGTTTACAAAAATAGAAACTACACAGTAGGGCCTCAAAATCCAATGAAGTTAAGAAATGAAAGGCTATGGAAATGCCAGGGAAGTCACCAAACTGATGACAGTGGTTACATCTCAGGAAAAGGAGTTGTGATCAATAAGTAGTATCAAGAGGACTTTAAAATTTTTCTCCATGTATTTAACTTTTCGTGAGAATGCATTTGGGCATTATTTGTATAAGTGTTAAAATTTACTAGCTGAAATTTTCCAGTGACTTTTAAGTTTTTTTTAAATACCAAAAACTTCAGTTTTTTTTAAACAAACATTAGTTTTCAGCTAACATTTCATATAAATCATTCTGAAACATCACAGACAGACTCTTTTTCTTTCTTTTCCCACTAATAAACACTTTCAGAACTGCACACAACTTTTCACAACAGTATTTCTTATAACACTGTTTAATGAATTTTGGCTGAATAAATGAAAATAATTTTACACACAAAAAATCCCGTAATACTGCCATGAGCTCCTCTTACAAACTTGTTAGAAATACCTAGTTTGACTTACAATTGGGTGGTGGGGGGAAGGGTCCTTCTTTTACCATCACTTCATTTTTTGCCCGCAGCTAACTAAACCAATGTTTATTCTAAAAGATAAAGCCAAGTAGGAGATAAGGTCTTTCACAATGATTTCATTCACTGTTGCTCATGATTCCTAAAACTCATGTTAGAACTTAAAAGATTTTTCAGAAGTAAGTGTTTCTCTAAGACTTGACACTCTGAAGATTATTTTTAACTGAAATTACATTCAAAGTTGAATAATGGTCTTAACTGTAAATGCCTTCCTTTTTTTTTTTAATAGGTTATGAATATTCATGGCGTACAAAGCAAATTGTCACCACTTGTGCCTAAGATGTGAAGGCCAGATGAATACTGGCAGCATGCCCATTACCAGAAATTGTGATTATAGCCCGTGTCCCCAACCCAATTATCCCCCCAATTATCCCTGACCTCCCTCCCCATACCCCTTTCCTCACTCCACTTTGTATCTCTAGGTATGTTCTCTCCCTCTACAAGTCCAACCCACCACTGTGGCCTTTCTTTCCTTCTTTCTTTCTCTCTTAGCTTCCACTCATGAGTGAGTATATATCTTATTTATCCCTCTGTGCTTTGCTTATTTCACTCAACGTAAGTTTCTCTAAGCTCATCCACGTTGTTGCAAATGGGAAAATTTCATTCTTTTTTATGGCAGGGGAGTATTCCATGATGTATATACACCACTGTTTCCTCGTGCAATCATCCATCGATGGACATTTAGGTTGGTTCCATATCTCGGCTATTGTAAACAGAGCTGCAATGAACATGGGAGTGCAGGTATCCCTTCAATATGATGATTTCCATTCCTTTGGGTATATACTCAGAAGTGGGATTGCTGGGTCATATGAAAGATCTATCTGTAGTTGTCTGAGAAACCTCCATACTGTTTTCCATAGTGGTTGTACTAATTTACAGTCCTACCAATAGTGCAGGAGCATTCCCTTCTCTCCACATCCTCGCCAGCATTTGTTATTCTCTGTCTTTTTGATTATAGCCAGTCTAACTGGGGTGAGATGATATCTCAATGTGGTTTTAATTTGCATTTCCCTGATGACTACTATCGTTGAGCATTTTTTCATGTACCTGTTGGCCATTTGTATGTCTTCCTTTGAAAAATGTCTTTTCAGTTTCTTTGCCCATTTTTTAATTGGGTTATTTGGTTTTTTACTGTGAAACTGCATGAGTTCCTTCTATATTATGGATATTAATCCCTTGTCAGATGCATACTTAGCAAAAATTTTCTCCCACTCTGTAGGCTGTCATTTCCCTCTGTCGATTGTTTCCTTTGCTGTGTAGAAGCTTTTCAGTTTGATATAGTCCCATTTGTTTATTTTTCCTTTTGTTGCTTGTGTTTTCAGGCTCTGTAAATGCTTTCTTAACTGAACAATATACATGAAATAAGCTCAGCCAAATAAGCATGAACTTGAATAAATTTTGAAAGTCATCATTTTCAGCTGCATATTAATTATTGCTCTATAGAAATTATCAAGTATTTTGACAGAGAATGAAAATTTGATTATAAGAGCAACAAGAAAACCTCAGTAAATTATGGATTTACCCCGCCAAGAAAAATAATTTAAAACGAAGACTATTGTTATTATACCTTAACTGCAATTTCAAAGAAACTTCTAAATTTATTTATTTTCAAAAGTGCAAACTCATGCATCTTACCCGTAAGAGTTACATCAATACCCAGGAAAAAAGGGAAAAATCTAAAGCCTTACCACATCTGGCATTCTATCAGAGTTCATTTTGTTGACATGTTCATCATTTAAGTTACTGTTGGCCAAATCAAACCTGAAATGCAAACAACAAAAAACTTAATGACTATTTATCCTTTGCATATAATTTTTTGTTTTATGGATATCACCCAAAACTTCCTCCCAAGATCAAACATTTAATATGCTTCCTACTTTAAAAGTTTCGCAACGTACTATACAGTGAACATGCTTCTGCAGATACTGGTAAAGATAATAAGGCACTCTATCTCTGAGTTTCACATATCATCCATTACTGTCCACTTTACCACATACTTGTAAAAGAAGCAAAACAGACTTATACTATCAGTTTAACTAGGGGGATGGTTCCATCTAGTTTATAAAACAAACAAACAAAAACAAAAAACCTTCATTCTCTAGTAAAAGGAACTGAAACCCTAAGAACAAAAGTAATTCTGAAGGCACGCTAATACACTCCAATTTGGAAAGAACTTTTATAGTTCATGCCTTTATAGTTCATATACAGCTGCCATATCTTAAAAATGAAATATCTGAGCAGCAAAATATTCAGAATAAAAAACCCACTCCCCCAGAAAGTTTTAAATATGGATCTAACCATACAACTTCAGGGTTCAATTACCAAAATCTTGGAACAAATGACTCTTTAAGATGATGGCCAAAATGGAATTAACTATCGGCTTTTGTCCAATCCACAGTTTAATTTAGTTATTAATAATAAAGTGAATTAAGTCCCCTAAGAACTTTTAAATCTTTATAGAGTAAACAACTTTAGTATTTTAGGTAGTTTGCTGGCTCCAAAGAAACTATGCAATGCTAATTGACAGTTTAAAATACTATAAAATAATACAAACCCCAACACAAGGTCTCCAGGATTTAGAAGGTGTCCCAAATGAGTGCGACAAAAATACTGTTTATCGGTATTCATTTCAGATGTTTTCTGTACCCAGACTTCCCCAAGGGAATGCTTAATAGGAAAGAAAAATGTACTTTTCAATAATCTAAACATAACTCAAAAAGCATCTCATAGAACAGTTAAATACAATATTTTTAGTTTCCTAATTTTTAATTTTCTTGTTTTTTATTTTCCAGATCTCTGAAACACTGTAAAAATTAACAAATTACTAAATCATAAGTATAGAAAAAGATTCATAAGGAATTCACAAAAATAATTGATTTTTGTTAAGATTTTATTCAAGGCTTTTACAAAACATTAACAATGTAACCTAAAAATAAACATGTAGAATTTTCAAAAGAAATGTTTTCACAAGGAGATGGGACCATACAGACTGAGCAAAGAGAATAACTGAAAAGGTAGGGGAATCTCAAAGCAAGAAAATATTTCAAGCAAACCCTTGTTTGACACATACGGTTCAGAAGACCAGGGTTCAAAGAACAACCTGGAAATCCCAGCAGCGCACCACTAGAGATTGCAAATCTTTATCAAATTAATTTTTTGGACATCTACTAGTTTGAGGTGTAATCCTGGGGTTTTTTTTTTGGTTCAGAAGACCAGGGTTCAAAGAACAACCTGGAAATCCCAGCAGCGCACCACTAGAGATTCCAAATCTTTATCAAATTAATTTTTTGGACATCTACTAGTTTGAGGTGTAATCCTGGGGTTTTTTTTTTAAAACTATTTGTTATAGAAACAACATCCCAACTGTGAAATTTTAAACTAGAAAACTGTTAATTCCCTTTCCAACATGAGAGTTTTACAAACACATAACGGACATTTCAAACTTCCAAGCTGAATTCAGTAGAGCACATGCCAATATCTTTTATTAACAAAGACAAACCAAGTAAAGTGAGATTAAGAGCAAAATACTAAGAGTAACAGGTAAAATTAAGGTATTCCAAAATACAGACAAAAAGAAGCAGCAGAAGTAGAAAGGAGAAATTGAAGTAAAAGACAGATCTCAGATTTAGGAAAAGAACTGAAAAAGAAAAGTGAATTACCGGGGAGAGACTAAATTCTATGTAACAGAATTCACTTTCTAGCTAATAAACTACTTCTATTTATAAGAGACTTATAAACCTGTTCTAGCTAAATGTATTTTTTGAAAACCAAGAAAATACAATATCTAGTTTTATATCTGCCTGAGATGTTTATACTTCTACATTTATTATAAATAGTTTGCTCTTAACTATATTATTTTTTTTATTTCAAATAAATATGTATAAAGTAATTGTCTCAAGATGAATATTACCTCAAAGGGAATAAGCACCCTTAGTACCCAGATTGAGGGTCTCTAAATACCACTTCACACTAAAAGAAATTAGACTTACATCCTTGAAGAAATACTTGACTTCAGATATAGGTTAAAAACTATACAATGTGATTTTAGAAACTTGAATGCTGTTGTTGTGCCAGAAAATAAGGATGCTTTCAAAGACCAAGAAAGTCATGTCAAAAGCACATAGAAACCACTCTGAGGGGGCTCCCACTGGCTAAATATGGGGCAATCCAAGCATTTGAAAAAAAGGAAGGAAAGATGGGGGGGGGCGCATAGGACAAGAAATAGGAAAGAAAAGAAATACAGTAAATGTGCAACACTTCATGAGATCACAATGATTATCACAGATAAAGAGACACTGACAAATATAAAAACAAGTCTAAACTAATTTTCGCCACTGAGAGTGACTCTTAGACCAACTGCTTACTCTGAAAATATGTGCTAAAAGAGAAAGAATTAAGGATTTATGCAGAAGAAAAGCATTTCAGGAAAACCACATAGCCCTAGTTGATAATGGAAAGCTCTTCCTTAATAAAGAATGCCAGCTAATAATTGTACAAGAAATAACAGAAATAGAAAATTTACGATTTTGTAACCCTAAATAAAATAATAATTTAGGCAAGAATTATCAACAGATGCTAAAGCCAGAAAAAAGAGATAAAAAGATCTTGACATTTGCATATTATTACAGTATTGCTACACAGATTACTTGCTGGAAAGTAAGACCATAACACTACGCTGGAGGGATCTGGCTAACACCATTTTAACCAGTGAAACAGATATTACTTGTCTCTTGATGTGATATTATAGAAAGTACACAGCATTACCTCTGAAATGTTCTGGCGAAAATAACTTAACCTCAACCTAACCAAACCTGTAGGTCCACTCTCCAGTTTAGAGGAAATATAAGGGATTAAGAAGCAAGTTAAATGACATCATGAAGAAACAATAAGATCTAGAAGGTAGAATATTCTACAAGATAAGTACCCTAGTTGTCTAAGGAAGTTGGTATCATAACAAAAACAAAAACAAAAATTTAGGGAAAGGGGCTATTATTAAATAAAAGATTTACAAGGTGCATTATACACATTTAATATGTGTTTTCCAATTGGAGACTAGTGTGAACAAACCATAAAAGAAACTTTTGGGACAAATGAGGAAATCTGAAGGTTGACTATGTAGTTTATAGGTAAGACAATAACACTGATTATGTAGAAAAATATTTTTATGTTTTACAGATGTATACTGAAGTATTTATTATTTAGTGATGAATTTTAAAAAGTCAAGAGATTAGTTGGTCATTTGGTCCTCCTCTACAAAAATAAAGCATGGAAATGCTTTTTTACAATAATGGAGTAAACATTTAAAAACTTTTTTTCCAATGTAAAAAAGAAAAAATTAACTTACCAGATAGTGTGAGTCTGATAACTTTCACCACAATGACCACATGTTTAAAAAAAAAACAAAGAAGCACACAATGCATTTTTAACCTAATGTAGTGCTAGCTTTATTTTAACTCCACATTTTGGAATTACCAACAACAAAAAAAAAAATAGAGAAACTGAAACAGTAATAAGTTGGCAAAAAAGTAAAAAAAAAAAAAAAGGGTAGGCAGGATATAGCTTACCTTTTTTGATATCATTCCAGCACCTGCACTGCGTTTTAAATCTCGGACTATGCTGCATTCCATCACAATAAACTCCTCTAGCTGTTTGGGATGGCATAAACTATTGAAAGGTTGACTCCAGAAAGTGCTCCCATCAATATCTGCAACTAAGAATAAGCATAGAACACTAAAGAACAAGAGAACTGATATATTTCCAAGAGTCATCAAATGTCAACTAGAAGTTGGTATATACCCACTGGGAAGCATCAGGTCAACAGGAACTATAGTGTCAACTCACCTCTCTAGGATCATCATTCATTTCTATAAATCAGCCCCAAACTTCTCAAAGCACAAGAGAAATTAGTATATCTTAAGTAATTACTTTAATCAGAATGCCACAGAACTAAGTGCCTTTTAAGTAATATCAGATCCAATCACACTTGTATTTGTTTCACGTTTTTGGCATTTTAGTTTAGAAACATCAGTCATCTTAGCTGCTTAATTTTGGGGAAATAAGTCTAGTTCTACCTGATAGTTAAAAAATGTCAATCACAATACTGCAAACAGATGTTTAACCAATGAATTTTAATTAACAAGAACAATGACTTTCTAGAAAATATTAATATAAACCCAATTTTTTTATAATGGAAAACTTATATTACAGGAAATACATGAAAAAGATCAAGAAGTAGAAGATACAGCCAAATACTGAGACACCTATCAATATGTGGTCTTCCTTAAAAAATAATTTTTATAAAGGGAAAGTTTTAAAATGATCTATAATAATGATGAAATTAGTTAAAACTCATATCCAAACTAAATGTTTCACTGGATCACAAAAAGTCAACTGTTTCAAAATTTAAAGTAACTGCTACACAATAAAATTTGGCAAAGAACTTAAGTAACTATTCAAAAAAATGAGGTAAATAAGTTGATTTCATTAAAAATTAATGAAATAAAGTAGTAAATTTGTAAAAGTTCACAGAACTGTTTCTTTAAATACAAAATACAAGAATAGCTAATCAAAAGCTTTATAGTTCCACAGCGTTTTGTAAGTATTAAACAGAAGTACAATTTTAACTTGCCTTTCAAAACAGTATTATGAAGAATGTTTGATAAAATTAACAATATAAATTATTACTGCATGACATACATAGCAAAATTGGCAAGGCAAATAGTTTCCACAACTTACCTTGTAGGGTGTTTGGATCTATGAGGTGGATGGCACTGGTTACTCGAATACACACACAAATCTGGTTCATATTTCCCAGACTTTGTGCCAGTTTTGGAGAGAGACAAACAACATTATCCTAGAAATAAGAACTAACATTTAGAATGAGGCAAATCCTATATAATAGTCTCTAATAAACACTCATCAATGTGTAAACCCAATTCAACTGCATTTGCCCAATGAAAACATTATTTTTAAGTCTACGTATCAACAAAGAGCCTAAAGAAAAGAATCAGATCTTAAAAAAACTAAAACTAAGCTATACCTTCCTAAGATAGCCATATATGTCTTAATAAAAATGCTTTAAAAAATCTTCCAGGGCCTATGCACCAAGCTATTATTAAGTTTACTTCAATTTTATTGCAGTGTGAATGCTTATCACTCCATGTTAATACAATGTACATTCTAAGCAAAGTATTCAAAACATCTGGCGGACAGTGATTTTCTAAATCTACTTGTGACTTCTCCCAATCTCCATGAAAAACAAATTTCAAAGAAACATGTTTCTCTTACACAGCAACATATACCAATATGTAATCAAAGATTTAATGCCCAAAAATGTCACATATGTCTACAGGTATATTGGGAAATATTAAACAATAATGTAATTATGGGGTTTTTTTTAATCGAAATTATTTTTTAAATGTATGAAAATATAAAAAAGGATCTGGGTTATACTTTAAGCTGTATCTATTTACAATCATAGGCTTCTCCACTGAAGGGACATTCTGTGCCTGACAGCTCCTAGTCAAGTCCTCGGTTTCTAACTCAAAAGTTTCCAGTTATATGAAAATACCGCTTTAAATTGTGTGTATTCCACCCAGTTACTTGTATGAGTCACTCAAAGCAGCTAATACACAGGCCTAAATATGCCCTCCCACCTACACTCATATTTCCCAGGCTTTGAGCCAGGAATATGTTTACTGTTTTAAACCAGGAGTTAGCAAAATATGGCCCTCAGGACAAATTTGGCCCCCCACCTGTTTTTATAAACAAAATTTTGCTGGAACACAACCTTGGCCATTCATTGACATATTGTCCATGGCTACTTTTGTGCAACAATAGGAGAACTGAGTAGATGCAAAATAAATTATATGGCCTGAAACCTGAAAATATTTAGTATCTGGCCCTCTAGAGAAAAAGTTTGCTGACCCTGTTTTAAGCTATCATTTTAGTCTTGGTCCTGTACTATACTATAAATTAGTGATAACAGCTTTAAAGCTTTAGTCACAGACTTGGTACAAATCCTGGCTTCATTAGGCAAGTTGTCTAACCTCCCTAAGCTTCAATTTCCTCATCTTCAGAATGACATCGTTTACCTCAGTTATTATGAGATATGAATGAGGTGAAAGATAATAAATACTTACTTAGATACTAACTTTATATAGAATGGTCACAATAAATTATGGCAGTTATCATTATTAGTGATTTAATATCAACATAATAAGTTCCCACACGGTAGAGACCTCTAGCTATAATCCTCTATACACAGACTTCTAAACACATGCTCAATTACTACTTGTTGAATTTTAATTCATTTATATTTTTGAAGCAGGGTTTTACCTTAATATAGTTAAATAAAATGATAACATACATCTTAAATGTTTTATTCAGATTTTTTTAAAATCATAAAAATGATTCTATGACCTCATTTCCACAATATGTTTAATCTAATCTTGCCAAAATCCTGTTTGCACATGCTCCACAATACGGGTCACTGTTATTTATTTTAAGGTTATTTCTTATATGCAAAGGTGCATAGACCTGTCTGTTATAATGTCCACTAGGATCACAAATTTTAAGGAACAAGGACTTTTAAAAACTGCAACCAGGTCTTTTCAACTTAATACACCAAAATTAAAGGCATGACAACTCATAATTATAAGCAAGATTACTTTTTTATATCTTTTTAACATGGCTAAATGTGTCAGAAATCATTTAAGGAAGTTATTCTAAATTTTTAACCAACCCCAGAAGGTAACAAGGAGCTACAAATTACATATAAGCCAATTAATTACTTATACTCTTTCACAGATATGCATTAATTAAATGAAAAAAAGTACCTTGCATATTGGAACAATTTCCACAGAAAAAGTGCTTTTGTAATTATATGTGTTACTATGGATATCCTGAGAGATCAGTCTTTGTGATGCTTTGTATCTAATAAGAAAAAAGTATATATAAGACAAAGGTCCTTACTTATATTGTATAGACTCAGGAATAGCAATTTTCATCGAATCAAATATCTACTGTCCAAGGTCTGAAACAGCTTCCTGATGCCTACTATGGTAAAGCCTAATTTTATCCACCTGCATTTCAAAACCTTCACTAGTCTGACTAAACCCTACCTATTTTCAACCTTATCTATTAAAAACCTCCAAAACATGCTCTTGGCTCTGACCAATCTACTCTCTATCCAGCATGCATTAAAAGCCATACTCATGCCCACTACAAGTCTTTGTTCACGCTAATCTCACTTTTCAATATAAACTCTGAAAATTTCCCCCATCATTGAAGCACATGTCCTACCTCCTCCATGAAGCCTCTCCCCAAAGCCCTCTAACCCCCATCTTTCCTTGTATCTTATCATTTAAATACATTCAATTGATGTGGGTCAGCACTTTAGTGCTTATTATCATGGAGTTACGTCTAGCTCTCCAAAGAGATTCTTACATGTTATTTGGCTAATATATCCCTTAAAGTGACTAGCCCAATAAATGCTTCCTGATTGTGGAAGTACTCCTAGTACAATCTTAAATATTTTAACCTAAGAAAATTTGTCTAAGCCTGAAGAATAGATGTGACCTGTATCCATCCCCAGGTCCTTGGACTTAAGTCACATTTAGGTTCAGAACCTACCTACAGGGAACTGTACACTGAAGAAATTCTACCATCTTCTGTGCATGTTGTTTTGAGGAATAATAGAAATCCAAACCATCTTTAAAAAAAAAAAAAGACCACATGAAAATAACTCTGCAAAATAAGATTTTCCTTTAGCAACATGACTACGTCACAAATTAAATCCATACTAAACAAAATCAAATTATTAGAAAATATTAAAAATATTCTATTATAGCCACAACAGATTAGGGATGTGACTTAAGACTTGTTTGGCAAAAGTATACACAAAATTAATCAAACGAATGCCAAAAAAAGAAAATAAGATTCATAATTTTAATTCTAGACAAAATAAAATTCAAGGCCAAGGGGGAGAGACAAAGAAAAAAGGATATTTTAAATAAAAAACAGGACAATCTACCAAGAAGATAATGAAAATCCATTAATCAAGACACAGAAAACAAACTATTAGAAAAGAAAAACTTAACAAAAGTTAACACATGTACAATCACTGTGAGGACTGGAATAAGACTCTCAAGAAAACCAAAATTGATGAAAAATAGTCATGACACACAGAACTTGAATAACCAACTATCAAGGCTGATTTAATTGAGACTATAGAATACAGTCCCAAGAAATGCATATTATTTTCAAACATTCACAAAACATTCATAAATAAATCATGTACTAAGATTTTTTAATTCAATAAATTCCAAACAGTAGAAATTACTACAGACAACATTATCTGATCACAATGCTGTGGCATTAGAAATCATCAACAAAAGGATAGCCAAAAGCAAACCTACCTCCTAAGAAATGTTTAAAGACATTCTTGCTAATAACTCAGCCAAACAGAAAACAAAAACTACCCAGAATAGCTAAAACAATTTTGAAGAAAATAAACAATCTTGTAGGACTTACACTTTGCTAACTTTAGTTAAGTAATCAAGACAATTTGGGACTGGCATAAGGAAAGATATATAGATCAATAGAGCAGACTTGAGATTCCAGAAATAAACAATTACATTTACTACAGTCAATATATCTCTGACAGAGAATGCAAGGCATTCACTTGGGAAAGGACAGTCTTTTAAAAGGGCAAAGAATATCCACATAGAAAAAAATAAATTTAGATACCTAACGCCCTGCACAAAAATTAACTTAAAAGAGTGAGAACTCTTAAGCTAAAACTATAAAACATTTGAAAGAAACCATAGAAGGAAATCTCTGTGACCTTGATTAGACAAAAAGTTCTTAAGCACAGCACCAGAAGCACAATTTGTAAAAGAAAAACATGATAAACTGGACTTCATCAAAATTCAAAACTTTTACAATTCAAAGGACACCATTAAGAAAATGAAGACAGGGTACAGGCTAGGAGAAAATACGTAAGAAACTTGTATCCAGAATATGCTCAACATCATTAATCATTAGTGAAATGGAAATTAAAACCACAATGAGATACCACTTCACACTGCCCTC
Source organism: Galeopterus variegatus (assembly GCF_000696425.1). Taxonomy (NCBI): domain Eukaryota; kingdom Metazoa; phylum Chordata; class Mammalia; order Dermoptera; family Cynocephalidae; genus Galeopterus; species Galeopterus variegatus. Next base: position 12,427 of record NW_007735229.1, on the reverse strand, counting down.
TAAAATAGCTCTAAATAAAGACAGTCCAACTGTTGATGAGGATATGAAGAAACTAGAACCCTCAAATATTGCTGGCAGGAATATAAAATGGTATAGCTACTTGCTATAATTGTATAGCAAACAGTTTGGCAGTTTCCTATACATTAATATAAACAGAAATTTACCATGTGACTCAGCAGTTCTACATCTTAGAATGTATGTACCCAAGAGAATGAAACAGCTGAGGTGTTTCCTGAGGGAAATGGAAGCATGCAACAGGTAGAGGAAAAGGTGGCTATAAATACCAGCTACAGAGCCAACATGGTGCTCAGGAGACAATTTATAACCTTAAACATATCTATTAGAAATTGAAAATAACTAAGCTTTCAATCAATCAAAACAAAATAAAATTAAAGAAAGTAGAAGGAATTATAGTAATAAAAACAAAATTAAGAAAAAGAAAGAAAAAGTAAGATTTTTTTGATAAAACTAAAAATAGTTTTTGAATAAACTAACATAATAGATAAAAGTTTGGTGAGTCTGACCAAAGGGAGGGGGATAGAAAATAAGAAAAGACAAACAACATTAGAAGCAATAAAGAGAACATAACTACAGTTATGGATAAGACTTAATATTATGAGAATTTACTACATTCAATTTTATACCAAGAACATACAAAGCTAGATGAAATGGTTTCTCTTCTTGGAGAATGCTATCAAAATTCATTCAAAAAGAGGTAGAATACCTAAAAGAAATCAGTGTCCTAAAAGAAACCGAAAAGACTTATGCCCCAGAAGATAACAAACTGGAAGAATTAATGGACAAGTTCTTATAAAACTTCAAGAGGTTAATAAACACTAGGTAGAAAAAAGGCACACTTTCTAATCCTTTCAATGTCACTAACACAAAAGACAGCAAGATTAGATAGAAGGCTGTAACTATTATTAAGTATGTATGCATATATATCAAACAGAAACCTCAACGATTAAAAAGATAATAATGTCTGATGTGTCACCACTCTATCCAAAGGGGGAATAAAAGTAGATAGAAGGCTGTAACTATTATTAAGTATGTATGCATATATATCAAACAGAAACCTCAACAATTAAAAAGATAATAATGTCTGATGTGTCACCACTCTATCCAAAGGGGGAATAAAAGAGGAAAAAATACTAGAAAGAAGAAATAAATCTATCACTGTTTACACATAATTGATTATCTAGCAAATCAAGAATATCAACTGTAAACTATTAGTGATACTGAGAACTGAAATTATTAGAAAGGAGTATTACATATGTAAATTTTAAATTTTGACACACACTGCTAGATTATCTTCCAAAATATTGTCAATTTACATTCCCACCACTTGAGAGTTTTCATTTGTCCAAACATTTGCCAGCACTGGATAAGACTTCATTGGCTTTTCTAATTTCTTTAAATCAGTCCAAAGGAAAACTACTACATATGAAGAAAGACAAACATCTTAAGGATATTTATTACAGTGCTGTTTGTAGCAGCGAATAATGGAACAATACGTAAGCCTATTATCAAAAGAACAACTAAGTTAAAATATATATTGATTAATGAATACCATACAGCAATTAAAAATAATGAAATAGAACTGTATGTAATGTTGTGGAAAGGTTTCCAAATACATTAAGCAAGACAGCAAGTCATAGAACAATCCAGAACAATCCCACATATGAGGGGAAATTACCACTATCACCACAATTTACAAACAGAGCATATATTGTACTATCTTGTTTTAAGGCACAATCTCTGGGGAAAACAGTGGATATTTTTTTTTTTTTTTTTTTTTTTGGCAGCTGGCTGATACAAGGATTGAACCATGGACTGGTGTTATCTGCACCACATTCTAACCAACTGAGCTAATCAGCCAGCCACTATACAAGTATATTTCTACCATGATGATGAACTATAATAATAATAATTTGCTTCTTAGAAAATCTGGGTCTCTTTACCCCCAAAAGAGTTACTCAGAACAAAGGTGTATTTGTGCCTGGTGGCTAGCCTCAAATAACCACATACTATGTCCAATAGGCAGTAGGTTACCTTACCCACAATCAGTATTCACTAAATTGTGTTTCACCAATTCAGACTATCAACTCTTTGTGTCTACTGGTTATGCACTCAGGTCAGATGCAAAGCTTAAAAGATTTTCTCCAAGTAACATAACTAATTACAATTTTTTCCCCATTTAAAGACCAAAGATCATACTTTCTAAGCACTTTTTCAACACTTAAAGATAAATGAGTAACAGACCAGTAAGTAACAGTGGAACGCATAGTTTTAAAATAAGGAGTATAATTTAAGAATTTGGTCATTCTTTCACGAACAGCTATCCCTAAATCTGTACTTTAAAGAGACTAGGAAACTCAATTCATGTCTAACAGTAGCAAGCACCATCCAAAAACATTTTTTTTAGCAGAAGACTTAAGTTTGCTAAAGAACATTTGTTTTATATTAATTCCAGAATTATTCATTCACCATCTAATATGTATAAGTATGCTACATCAAAACAGTTAAGTTCTAAGACAGAACAAGCTGCTGTAATAGCCATTATGAAATTATGCAAAAGTTTTAAAATTCCTTCTTTAAGAAATCTAATTGTATTATTTGTATATCACTGTTTATTATGATGATTGAGTTTAGGTTTCCAAATTAATTTATCCATCACAATACCTCTCAGCACATGAAAAACATAAAAACGCTATAAAACAAACTTATAGACCTCAAAAATAATTATCTTCTTCCAATCAGAAACTGATCTCTCTACATAAAACAAGTTTTCAATGAATTTTCTATCATAGCACTTTATACTCCATTAGTGTAGTTAATGGTTTATTCATCTCGTAGTGAGATAAGCAATCCATTGAGGGCAGGAATTAATAATAATTCATCTTTATCTTCTAAGAATCCAGAATAGTATCTATCACAAACTAGATGCTTAATAAATGTCTTGAATTGGGGCAGAGGAAGAACATCAAAGAAAAAAATCTTAGTTCTAGATATGTGCCATCCAATAGACTAGCCACTAGCCACATGTGGCTATTTCATATAAATTTCATTTAAATTAAGAGAAAAGTACAAATACACAAAAAAAGAAAAAATTAAAAATCCAGTTCCTCAGTTGCACTTCAAGTCTTCAACAGCCAAATTTAAGTAGTACCTAAGAGCCACATGCAGCTAGTGACTACTATAGTGGACAGTGCAGATAGAGAACTAAGATTTTTTTTCTTACTAACAGAAAGTTCTTTTGGAAAGTACTAATCCAGATATTACCAATAAATAAAAAATTACTTACATAAGTTGAAATAAAATTTTGACCTGTTTCAAATGCTTTTAAATTTTAACTCACCATGAATCTCTTTGATACGAAGTGTATTCTGATGCATTCCATATTTCAGAATCAATTGTTCCAGATAGTAGAAAGTTTTTTTGTGCAAAGTCTAAATACAAATGCATTAGATCAATAAATTAAATGCCTAAAAAAGCCATTTATGGGTATAGCACACGCATACCATCTATAGCTATAGCATACTGATTTTTCAAACAACAACAATTTTTAAAGATTATCTAAAATGTAATAGTGATCTATTTTCAAAGGTGAATGCTCCAGGGACCCAGACTATCCCTGGTGCCTAAAGGATTTGGAAAGAAGGGGAAGAAAGTGATTTTACTAGCTGTTTATAACAGACAAGATGAAATACTACGTAGGACTCACTCACCATCTTTCTCCCATTACCTTTTGCCTGACTTGAATCACAGCCTTCCAGAAGTCCTTAGCTTCTACTCGATGGCAATCTCCACACATTTGGGACTGAACAACATAATCCACCACAAACACTTGCTGAAGGATAGCACCATTCATCACCTGGTAAAGAAAACAATTACATTCCTTCATCCTTTTGGATCTGTTTCTTGTTGAATATTTCCCTTAAAAGATGATGCATTCATATTTGACTTAAACTCTTTTTCCATGAATGCTTTGAGGATACCAATCAGTCAATTTAAAGCCATAAGTTATAGTATTTCAAGAAAGGTACACAGGTTTAATTCCTAAAATTTTCTAGATTAATGCTCCAAATTTACCTTTTACTGACATGGTTGTGAGGATATTCTTTGAAAATATTACATATGTGTGTGTGCACGTATGTGTGGGTGTGTGTGTATTTATATACAGAATACATCGTAACAGAAAAAAATGAGACAAGGAAAACTCTCAAGAAGAAAATATTCCTTAATTTAATGGTTCCCAAACATAGCCAATCAGAAATCACTTGAGAGGCTTTTTAAATATAGATTCTTGGGCCTCAGATCCAGAGATTTTGATTCAGTTACTGTGAGTCCTTATGATGATCAGACAAGTTTGAGAATAACAACGTTTATTTATTTTTATTTTCTTGATGGCTGGCCAGTAAAGGGATCCAAACCCTTGACACTGGTGTTATTAACATCATGCTCTAACCAACAAACAACAGATTTAATGGGGAGAAGACACTGCATTTGGTTTCAGACATTTAAGTTTAAGAGGCTATCTATGAGCTATCCAAGTGATCTTGTTCGGTGGATAGACAGACACATACTGGTCTGGAGATCTATGCACAAATCTGGGCTGTAGATAACAGATCTGGGAGGCATCAACAAGCAGATTATAATTTTATCAAGTACTGTCTGGTGAGAACTAGACTAGCTAGTGCAGATGTAGCACTCCTGAATAAAACCCTCTTCATATGACTGGATACCCTAAAACAAAGCCTAGCAATCAACAAGCCACGCCAGGTACAGAGGGTGACAAGCAACTTCCTGTTTTCTTGGTCTCCATCTGCAGGGGTCAAGAAGAAGCCCCAAGGGCACTGAGTAAGGCTGCTCTTCCCAGCCTCCAACCTCCATCCGTAGGAATGAAGAGAGGGTCCTTGACATTCCCGTCAGCATTCCCCAACACAGCCTCACCACACTATCTGTCTTCAGACAACTAGGACTTATTAGGCCCTTTATCCTTCTTTACCAGACACCTCAGTCAGCCCACACCTCCCACCTCTGATTTTCATATGGTTCCACATATTATTCCCTATCCTGTCCCTATCTACTCCTCCCAGAATCCTGAAACCCTTTTACTTTGCCCTCTGGAACCCAACATTTCCCTAACAAAACCTCCCAAATCCTCAACATCTTTGCTGAACCTTCCCTTCACCTTCTAGATCTCCTGATTATACTGCTCCCCTGAAGCTAACTAAAGTGATGACTAATTTTCCATTTATTTTCCTCCTATCACTGGACCAGGAGCCAGACAGGTGTCCTCCTTGCTCTTCACTGCTAATTCTGGATCATTCTCCCTGCCTCTTCCTTAAATATACCCAGCTTTAAATCTAAAGTCATCAGACTCTACCACTTGACTACATTCTTTGTTATAGTTGTCTGTTAATCCTTACATCACTTGCTCTCATTTCTCAAAGATTTTAAATCCTGGGGCCGGTCCGGTGGCGCACTGCTACAGTGCACCGCTTGGGAGCGCTGCGGAGCTCCCGCCGAGGGTTCGGATCCCAC
>NW_007735229.1:0-6688 GCF_000696425.1 Galeopterus variegatus | reverse complement strand
CCCACATACAGACCGGTTCCCGCTCACTGGCTGAGCGAGGTGCAGGAGCGATGCCGAGGGGTGCGATCCCGTTGCCGGTCCCGGTCCGGTACCGTACGGGCGCGACACTGAGGGTTGCGATCCGTTGCCGGACACGAAAAAGACAAAAAAAAAAAGATTTTAAATCCTGGATCACTGTTACTCTCTCCAACCATAATATTAATACTTGGAAATTTCAGTATTCACACAGATGATCCCCACAATACCCTGACCTCTCTTTTCTTTGAATTCCTCATCCCCCAAGATCTTGATCTCCTTCCCATCTCAGCCACTTCCTTTTCCAAACATCCTACTCCCTGACTACCACCTCCTATCTTTCCAGCTAATTGCCTCTAGTTCCTGGGCACCAAAAATTCTTCAATTCAGTGTAACAGACAATCCATTCATCCTACCATCTTTTCACTACTGCTCATTCCTCATCTACTCACTTCCACCCTTTTCCAGAGCATTTCAAAATCAATCATCAAAACTATCCCCATGTACACACTCTCAATTCCCTTGGTCCCTCTCACCTCACCTCGGTCAGTAGGCTAAATCATAATTTTGTTAAATCCATGCTCTGCCTGCTCTATGCCTTACCAGTGTAGCTGACGGGGCTAGAGAAACAAATGCACACCATGCTGACTAGTCTTTAAATTTGTAACAGGAACCCTTAGCACTGCCCAGCACCCACACCGCACTGTTCTAGTGCATTCCCTCTCCTACTCTTCTAGAGGGCTATTTCATACATTCCCCTCTCTCCTCAAAATCTGATAGCTCTTCCCTAGGAGCTACTGCCCATGGTTCTATTTTCTCAATTAAAAAAAGAAAACAAAAGAGGATTTCCAGAAGTTCCCACTTACCAACACCTTCCTTCCTGTTACCACAGATGAACTGTCCATGCTCCTATCAAGACCAACCTCCAGAAAGCCCATTAGAAGGCAGAGATCTTTATTTTGTTCCATGAAATATTCACAATCCCAAAATGGTGGCTGGCAGAAAGTAAGTGCTGAATATTTGTTGAATGAATGAATGAACAAACAAATGTATTCTTCCACTATGTGCTATATCTTATCTTTTTCCACTCTTCGTGGACATCCCTCACCAATTATTCTGTCTCCTTGCAGTTTCACAACTGTTCCCTCTGTGCTCTCATCGTTACCAGAAAGCTTACAAATCCACTATTACATCTGCCAGTGTAAGAAACGTGTCCCTTCCCCAATTCCCCCTTCAGCCACTGCCCACTTCTTTGTTTTCCTTTGTAGTAAATCTCAAAAGAATTACCTATTCTTTCAATTCTTTCTCCCATTCTTTCATTTCCACTCAAATCACATCTTTCTTGCCACCAGTAAACAGAAACTGCTTGTCAGATTTGCTAATGACCTCCATATTGCTAAATCTACAGAACTCATTTCTTGACCAATCAGCTACAAATCACACAGCCAATCACTCCCTTCTACTTTCCTTACCTTCCAGAACATCAGCCTCACCTAACTTTCCTCCTACCTCCCTAGCAGCTCCTTTCAGTCTCCGTTGATGGTTCCTCCTCATCTTGCCAAACTTTTATCATTAAAGGACTCCAGGATTCAGTCCTCCAGTTCCTTCCCTTCTCTATCTAAACTCCCTAGGTAATCTCATCCAATTCATGGCTCTAAATACCATCTATATCCTAAATTCACTATCTTTAGGTAGACCACTCTCCTGCTTATTTATCCAGCTGCCTACTCAGCATTTCTACTTAAATGTCTATTGGACAACCAAGTACCAGCTAGAGATTAGCTCTGATCTCCCCCACCCTGACATGCTCCTCTTGAAGCCTTTCTTACCTCACTAGTGGCAACTCCCTTCTTCCGGCTGCTCAGGTCAAGAACACTGGAAGTCATCCTTAACTCTTCTCTTACACACACATCCAGCTACATCAATAAATGCTGAATACCTTCAAAACAGATCCAGAATCTGTCCACTTCTTACCACCTCCACTGCCAAAACCATCATTTCTCATGATTATTACGATTGCTTCCTAAGGTCTCCACTTCCATCTTTACCCTCCTCAAATCTATTCTAAACAAAGCAGTCAGAGAGATCCTGATAAATCGTATCATCTCACTACTCTGCTCTTCACCCTCTAAACCTATTACAGAGAAAAAACAAGTCCTTAAAAGGGCCTACAAGGCCAGACATACTCTGACCTTCCATGACTTCACCCCCAACTACTTTTCCACTTACCACTCCACTCTAATCTCACAGGTGTGCTCTTGCCTCTGGTCTCTACACTTCTTGTTTCCTCCACCCATAATGCTCTTCCTCCAGATTTTTGCATGGCTCCCTCACTTACCATCTTTAACCATCTTTAATGTTTACGCAAATGTCACCTTATGAACGAGGCCTCCCCAAACATCCCATTTTAATATGCAACTCTTCCCTGCACAATTCTTATCCCCTTCCCAGCTTTTTCACCACAGAATGCATCTTTTAATATACCACATTGCATACTCTACACCACCCCTCCCAGCAAACTAGAATATAAGTTCCCTAAGACAGGGATTATCTGTCTTATTCACTGCCATATCCCCAACACCAAAAGCAGTTTGGCACAGAGCTGGTGCTTAATAAACATATGCGAATAAATTAATGAATTATTAAGACTTACAAGACATTTGACAAAAGCCTAAAGTATAAAAGCAAAAAAAGAAGATACACAAAAAACTGACTTCAGAAAAACAGAGACAGGCTGGTTAGCTCAGTTAGTTAGACTGCAGTGCTACAGCACCAAAGTTAAGGGTTCAGAATCCCATACCAGCCAACTGAAGAAAAAAAAGAGAGAGAGACAAATCAGGGAACAGAAGGAAACTCTAAAAAAATCCTATTATCAAAATCATCAGAAAAATTCAAGGATAGAATGCATCAAGAACAGGAAAGCTTCTGGAACTTAAAAATATTACTGTTGGAAAAAACATCAATAGAAAAGCTGGAAGATAAAGTAAAAGAAATCACCAAGAACACAGAGGAAAAAAGACAAAAAGATTAAAAAAAAATATGAAGAAAAGACAAAGTTTTAAGCCTGGAGAGCCAATATTTGACTAACAGAAATTCCAAGGTGGTGGAGGAAGGAGGGGGTGGCAGATAAAGGGAGAAATTTCAAAGAACGATTACATGATATTTTATCAGAGCTTAAAGGAGAATAGGAAAAACCCTCGAAATGAAAGAGTCCATTTCAATTAAAAACATACGGTAGAAGTGAGTCATAAGGTTAACATAAAGAAAACTTGAAAGAGTTATGTCAAGAAATTAACTGGGCTAAACAAAACCCTATTTGTTTTTTAGAGACATTTATGCATGGACTTTAAATGATAGACACAAACATTTTCCTTGCATAGCAATAATGAAAATAAAAAGAAGTCAAATAATATAGCCCTAGTACTATAATCTCTTAAATTACGTTTAGCAATAGTTTTATATAAAGATTTTTAGAAAAAAATATTACACCTAAGAGGTTCTCAATAAATAATGAATAAAAAAATTGATTCTGTAAGTCTTTTAAAGCAAAAAGGTATTTTCATTTTCCATGAAAAAGAATATACATAACTTTAAAATGAAAACAGCAATTGTAGTGGGATGCTATTAGTAACATTTAATAGTTAGTTTTGAAAAATCTACTCATAAAAAGATTTTCTGAAAATGAGAGCTTTAATGAATGTATATACTTACAAACACTGATTTTAGCTGTTTGACTTACCTTACTCAGAGGGGCTTTGATTTTTTTCAAACACAAAGCAAGAAGTTCCCTAGATTCTAAAGCACACTGTATCCAAGTTCCTGGTGGCTGAAAATATCTGAGAGAGAAGATAACACACTGAAATCCAACTTCTCTCAGGAAAAATTAAATGTACAGATATAACAATGATTATAAATCAGTCATAAAAATACCCAAGGCTGATCTGAAGCACTTAACCCAAATATACTTTAACAATTTCAGAAAACTTTCAATTAGACAAGTAGCTTTAGTTTAAAAAGTAAAATTAAAATTTCTTACACATACTTCTAAAATGTTTGAGAACTGCTTATTTCTCACAAAAAAGGTAAATTAGTACCTCCCAACACTATGTATTAGCCACAGTCCAGATTACTCATCAATATTTCAAGCCTCTTTTCAAATTTTAAATTGCAAAACACAAGTTTTAAAATCTTAGGTAAAACCTGGCTAAATTAAAATTTAAATCCTTTATGCATGTGCTGTAAGTTTTTTAGCCCAACCTACTCAGGACTTAGTACAATGCCTGGAACATACTAGTAGGTGCTCAATAAATGTCTGTTAAATACATAATACTTCCAAATGTGTTATGTGAATGCCTTTGTGCTATACTTACTAAATAACTGAAAGTTCTGATTTCACTTTTCAAGGTTCTACCAAATACATTACAGAGGTCCCCCTTTGCTTATAAACACACTTTTGGAGTTAGAAAGGGCTTCACATATCATTTAATAAAACCCTTCATTCTGATGAGGAAACTGAACCCCAGAGATGATAAATGGCAAGAGTTTCAAAAAGCAAGTTTGAAACAGATTCAAGTATCTCTACACTATCTTTATCAGATTAGCAAACTAGAAAAGTACACTATAAAACTGCAAATTCTAAAATCTTTGGTGACACCAACATAAATAAAAATTAAATCTCTGAGCTGGCTAGTTAGCTCACTTGGGAGAACAAGGTGCTGAGAACACCAAGGTCAAGGGTTCTGATCCCCTTACTGACCAGCCACCAAAAAAAAAAAAAGAAAAGAAAAGTAAATCTCAATTGCATGTACTTATTCTATGTATCTTGGCGTAATTTCAGCATATCCCAATGACTCTCTATATATAAATCCCAGGTTTACGGAGAGTAAAATAGTATTCAGTTTATCACTCTTTAATTCATCCAACTCATCTCTAAATAAAAATGTGGCTGCCTATTTAGTCTAGTTGATGCCTCATTTGTTCTGTGCACTATCTCAAGTGCTGCACTGAGAACTTTATTTATTCAAGGCCTACAGAGGACCTCATAGCTTAGGTAAAGAGCACGGTATCACAAGATAAAAAGACTACAGCTGTCTACCCATCTCCTTCTGATAAACATGTCTTAAAGTATTTCTGGAAGATATATAAACCTATGGATTACACCAATAGAAACTAATAGCTAAATCACTTCTGACAGTAATTAGACTGCAATAAATTCCAAAGGCAATTTTTTTTAAAAGGTGCAGGGCCTGCTAAAATATAAACATTTACCCAAAGAAGAATTTTTTAACAGGATAGGAATTATATCAACGTCTAGTGATTCAATATAAATGATGAGAGTATCATAATTCTGGGTGTACTGGGGGCAGCAAAGGTTTGAGAACCACTAACTAGAACAATAGTGTCCAAAAGAAAAGTTCAATAATCTTCCATGTTCAAAGGTAGTCACTAGCCACATGTGGGTACTGAGCACTTGAAATGAGGCTAGTAAGACAGAGCAATAAAAGTATTTAATTTTATTCCACTTAAATTAATTTAAGTTTAAATAGCCACGTATGGCTAACGGCTACATATGGACAGTGAAGACCTAGAAGAATGCAGTGAATATTTTAGCCATTCTAAAGCATGTATTTACTAAAACAAACTTTATAACTAAAAACGAATTCGATTTTCTACAGAAGTAAGACTTTTATTTTTTCCATTTATGACAAAAGAACCTCTCCCACCTCAAAAGCTTTCCCCCCAGTAAGTTTCAGACTCACTCTGAGATCTTCTCATTTAAGGGGCATAGGGAAAAAGGGTTGCAACTCACATGTGTCCAGGGCTGCGGTCGGCGGATTCTTTCATATACTCCATCGTTCTGTACACCCTAATTTTTTAAAAAATGAAAATGGTAGGATTTAAATCATCTGTCTACTTTCCTCTTTGTACAACTATTCCTTCTGCCTCTGAATGACACGGCAGAGCTTCGTATGAAGCAGGAAACAAGACCGACTTCCACTTGGCGACTTAGGAAAAAGCAACTTCTTTAGGATCAGGACCAAGGGATCTCCGGAGTTTCCAACCTACAAGACCCGCAGGCCTCGACCGGGCGGCAACCCGAGCGCACCCAAGGCAAAGTCAACGCGCTCCCTCTCTTCCCCCACCACAGGACCCCTGCCCACACCCGGCGGCAGCACCTCGAACTTGCGCGGCTGGAGTCCCCGGACGGCGTCACGGAGCCCGCGGGCCACCGCACATCGAGACCCCGACTCCGACCCCCGCACGCGCGACCTCACAGGAGCTCAGGGCCGGCGGCGCACACGCGGGCAACGGCCGACTCGAGCACGCGGACAGAGGCCGATTCGAGTCCAGGGAGGCCCGCCCCACTCCCTCTTCAGGGACCCCGCGCGCCGGCAGACCAGGTCTCGGACCCCAGAACCTATTTAGCGCCTTCTGGCGGGACCCGGATTTGTTAGAAACGCGTAGCCAAACAGACCCCCGACTCCCCGTCAGCCTCCACCACAGCCGGCCTGGATACTGCCAAGATCTCGCGAGAGAAGGACTCGCAATCCCGCGGCCCGAGGACGCGTGTTAAAGGGGCGGATGGGGGAGGAGAAAAAGAAGGGGAAACAGGGGGGGGGCTAAGGAGAGAGGATGGGCGGGGGGAAGGAACGCTGGGAGGAGCCGTCCCGGG
>NW_007735228.1:80350-80889 GCF_000696425.1 Galeopterus variegatus | reverse complement strand
CTAATATATTTTATTTCTACCTTGGTGAGCATATATAGCATATGTTATATACAAGGGTACTGGAAAAAGTTATGGAAAGATTTATATTATCTTTTAATTCTATTTTTCTATGAACTTTTTGAAGCACTCTCGCATGTGTGTGTGTGTGTGTGTATGTAACATATAATGCATATATTATGCAAGGTGCTTTTCCCAATAGAAATGCTTTGCTGGCTTACCTTTAAAACTATATTTGTAAGAGATAGAGTGAACATAGGTCTTGGTTTTTCTCATTTAGGTTTGATTTGTATCTATTGACTTGATGTAATTACTAACAAAACTTTCCTTTACCCTCAGTAGTATTCCAGAAGATGCTAAAAGTGTCTCGGTGATATATTACATGGTCACCAGAGTAATAGTTATCTCCTCTCAGGAACGGTGGTTTTGTGGTTCCTTTTGAAAGATTCTGGGTAGTGGTTGCCTTGACCATTTCCTGTGCAGGCTCTGGGATTCCATTCTGAAGGCTTCTGGAACAGCAGGAGCTGGCTATCCAAAGGACT
>NW_007735228.1:77982-78931 GCF_000696425.1 Galeopterus variegatus | reverse complement strand
GTGACCTTGGAAAGTCACCTTGCTTTCACATGCCTCGCTAATATCACCTGTGATTGGGACTCACCTGGCTCACAGAAGGGCTGTGGCTCCAAATACCAGCAGTTCCTCCTGCAGACCCTGTGCCTCCCTACATACCCGGCTGTACTCCTGTATGCTCCTCCCCACGCTCTTTACACAGAAATTAACAATATTTCAAGAGGCAGCACAAATGCCAGTTTTGCCATAAAAACAAATTCCTTTTCCTTTTCCAGGATCTTCGAAGGAAATGCTGCCTGTCTCCTGTGAGCTTGTCAGTGTGTTATCCCTACTCTTCTGTGACAGCATCGCCTTATCACTTTCTGCACTTATTATCATTCCAAGTGCCTGTTAGATGTCCTGTGGCGGGCTCTGCTGCTCCTTGGTTTATCTGGGGGCCCAGGGAAGAAACTTGCATGTGTTCCTGGTTGCCCTTTCCATTTTCTTTAACTCCTCTCCCCTGTCCCCTCTCATGGTGCAATCAGGACAGTGGTTGCTAATTTCCTTAGTTTTCTCCTGAACCTTTTTGTACTTCTCCAGCTGTACTGCTGCCACCTGGTTTGTCTAGACTCTCCTAATCTTTCACTAGTGCAGTTTTCTTCTAAGAGGGTTTCCCGGGCCCCCTGCTAACAATAATATCTGTAATGCATCTGCAGGGATCTTTCTTAAATCTGATCAGCTTGCCCCTCCTTAAAATCTATCAAGGACCCTTGATTGCCTTTATTTGGGGCCCGCCTTCACAGCATGTGACATGAGCAGTCCTGTATATCCCTGTGCTTAGAAGACTCTCACCCTTGGTGGTTTACTGTGCTCACTGTTTTGCACTGAGCCCTGCAGATTATGTAGCCAGTCCTGTCTTTGGTGTAGAATGTAGGTCTCATAAAGAGCCATGCAGCCACCTCTCCTCATGCCCTAGTCACAGTTCTCCGACCCT